>NW_027097512.1:0-99289 GCF_019320115.1 Miscanthus floridulus
TGCAAGAAAGGTGCACGGTTTGTGCCAAACAAGGCTCGGAAATCATTTCAGAAGCACCCGATGGAACTCCTAGGTGAGGAGGCTCAAGTGGAATCTTGTTTTGGTCCGTTTGGAGATAGTGTTAGTATTAGTGCAAGATAGGAGCACGGTTTGTTCCAAACAAGGCTCGGAAATCATTTTGACCACACCCGATAGAACTCCTAGGTGACGAGGCTCAAGTGGAATCTTGTTTCGGTCCGTTTGGATATAGTGTTAGTATTAGTGCAAGATAGGTCCACGGTTTGTGCCAAACGTACCATAGGCTCAGAAATCATTTTAGACGCACCCGATGGTACTCCTAGGTGACGAGGCTCAAGTGGAATCTTGTTTTGGTCCGTTTGGAGATAGTGTTAGTATCAGTGCAAGAAAGGTGCACGGTTTGTGCCAAACAAGGCTTAGAAATCATTTCGGAAGCACCCGATGGAACTCCTAGGTGAGGAGGCTCAAGTGGAATCTTGTTTCGGTCCGTTTGGAGATAGTGTTAGTATTAGTGCAAGATAGGAGCACGGTTTGTTCCAAACAAGGCTCGGAAATCATTTTGACCACACCCGATAGAACTCCTAGGTGACGAGGCTCAAGTGGAATCTCGTTTCGGTCCGTTTGGATATAGTGTTAGTATTAGTGCAAGATAGGTGCACGGTCTGTGCCAAATGTACCATAGGCTCAGAAATCGTTTTCGACACACCCGATGGTACTCCTAGGTGACGTGGCTCAAGTGGAATCTTGTTTCGGTCCGTTTGGATATAGTGTTAGTATCAGTGTAAGATAGGTGCATGGTTTGTGCCAAACAAGACTCAAAAATCATTTCAGAAGCACCCGATGGAACTCTTAGGTGATGAGGCTCAAGTGGAATCTTATTTCGGCCCGTTTGGAGATAGTGTTAGTATTAGTGCAAGATAGGTGCACGGTTTGTTCCAAACAAGGCTCAGAAATCATTTTGACCGCACCCGATACAACTCCTAGGTGACGAGGCTCAAGTGGAATCTCGTTTCAGTCCGTTTGGATATAGTGTTAGTATTAGTGCAAGATATGTGCACGGTTTGTAACAAACGTAACATAGGCTCATAAATCGTTTTGCACGCACCCGATGGTACTCCTTGTTGATGAGGCTCAAGTGGAATCTTATTTCAGTCCATTTGGAGATAGTGTTAGTATTAGTGCAAGATAGGTGCACGGTTTGTTCCAAACAAGGCTCAGAAATCATTTTGACCGCACCCGATAGAACTCCTAGGTGACGAGGCTCAAGTGAAATCTTGTTTCGGTTTGTTTGGATATAGTGTTAGTATTAGTGCAAGATAGGTGCACAGTTTGTGCCAAACATACCATAGGCTCAGAAACCGTTTTGCACGCACCCGATGGTACTCCTTAGCGACGAGGCTCAAGTGGAATCTTGTTTCGGTCCGTTTGGAGATAGTGTTAGTATTAGTGCAAGACAGGTGCACAGTTTGTTCCATACGAGGCTCGAAAATCATTTCGACCGCACCCGATAGAACTCCTAGGTGACGAGGCTCAAGTGGAATCTCGTTTCGGTCCGTTTGGATATAGTGTTAATATTAGTGCAAGATATGTGCACGGTCTGTGCCAAATGTACCATAGGCTCAGAAATCGTTTTGCACGCACCCGATGGTACTCCTAGGTGATGAGGCTCAAGTGGAATCTTATTTCGGTCCGTTTGGAGATAGTGTTAGTATTAGTGCAAGATAGGTGCACGGTTTGTTCCAAACAAGGCTCGGAAATCATTTTGAACGCACCCGATAGAACTCCTAGGTGATGAGGCTCAAGTGAAATCTCGTTTCGTTCTGTTTGGATATAGTGTTAGTATTAGTGCAAGATAGGTGCACGGTTTGTGCCAAACGTACCATAGGCTCAGAAATCATTTTGGACGCACCCGATGGTACTCCTAGGTGACGAGGCTCAAGTGGAATCTTGTTTCGGTCCGTTTGGAGATAGTGTTAGTATCAGTGCAAGAAAGGTGCACGGTTTGTGCCATACAAGGCTCGGAAATTATTTCGGAAGCACCCGATGGAAGTCCTAGGTGAGGAGGCTCAAGTGGAATCTTGTTTCGGTCCATTTGGAGATAGTGTTAGTATTAGTGCAAGATAGGAGCACGGTTTGTTTCAAACAAGGCTCGGAAATCATTTTGACCACACCCGATAGAACTCCTAGGTAAAGAGGCTCAAGTGGAATCTCGTTTCGGTCCGTTTGGATATAGTGTTAGTATTAGTGCAAGATAGGTGCACGGTTTGTGCCAAACGTACCATAGGCTCAGAAATCATTTTGGACGCACCCGATGGTACTCCTAGGTGACGAGGGTGAAGTGGAATCTTGTTTTGGTCCGTTTGGAGATAGTGTTATTATCATTGCAAGATAGGTGCATGGTTTGTACCAAACAAGACTCGGAAATCATTTCGGAAGCACCCGATGGAACTCCTAGATGACGAGGCTCAAGTGGAATCATGTTTCGGTCCGTTAGGAGATAGTGTTAGTATTAGTGCAAGACAGGTGCACGGTTTGTTCCAAACAAGGATCGGAAATCATTTTGACCGCACCCAATAGAACTCCTGGGTGACGAGGCTCAAGTGAATCTCGTTTCGGTCTGTTTGGATATAGTGTTAGTATTAGTGCAAGATAGGTGCACGGTCTGTGCCAAATGTACCATAGGCTGAGAAATCGTTTTCGACACACCCGATGGTACTCCTAGGTGACGTGGCTCAAGTGGAATCTTGTTTCGGTCCGTTTGGAGATAGTGTTAGTATCAGTGTAAGATAGGTGCATGGTTTGTGCCAAACAAGACTCAAAAATCATTTCAGAAGCACCCGATGGAACTCTTAGGTGATGAGGCTCAAGTGGAATCTTATTTCGGCCCGTTTGGAGATAGTGTTAGTATTAGTGCAAGACAGGTTCACGGTTTGTTCCAAACAAGGCTCAGAAATCATTTTGATCGCACCCGGTAGAACTCCTAGGTGACGAGGCTCAAGTGGAATCTTGTTTCGGTCTGTTTGGATATAGTGTTAGTATTAGTGCAAGACAGGTGCATGGTTTGTTCCAAACAAGGCTCGGAAATCATTTTGATCGCACCCGGTAGAACTCCTAGGTGACGAGGCTCAAGTGGAATCTTGTTTCGGTCCGTTTGGAGATAGTGTTAGTATTAGTGCAAGATAGGAGCACGGTTTGTTCCAAACAAGGCTCGGAAATCATTTTGACCACACCCGATAGAACTCCTAGGTGACGAGGCTCAAGTGGAATCTTGTTTCGGTCCGTTTGGATATAGTGTTAGTATTAGTGCAAGATATGTGCACGGTCTGTACCAAATGTACCATAGGCTCAGAAATCATTTTGTACGCACCCGATGGTACTCCTAGTTGACGAGGCTCAAGTGGAATCTTGTTTCAGTCCGTTTGGATATAGTGTTAGTATTAGAGCAAGACAGGTGCATGGTTTGTTCCAAACAAGGCTCGGAAATCATTTTGACCGCACCCGATAGAACTCCTAGGTGACGAGGCTCAAGTGGAATCTCGTTTCGGTCCGTTTGGATATAGTGTTAATATTAGTGCAAGATAGGTGCACGGTTTGTGCCAAACGTACCATAGGCTCAGAAATCATTTTGGACGCACCCGATGGTACTCCTAGGTGACGAGGCTCAAGTGGAATCTTGTTTCGGTCCGTTTGGAGATAGTGTTAGTATCAGTGCAAGAAAGGTGCACGGTTTGTGCCATACAAGGCTCGGAAATTATTTCGGAAGCACCCGATGGAAGTCCTAGGTGAGGAGGCTCAAGTGGAATCTTGTTTCGGTCCATTTGGAGATAGTGTTAGTATTAGTGCAAGATAGGAGCACGGTTTGTTTCAAACAAGGCTCGGAAATCATTTTGACCACACCCGATAGAACTCCTAGGTAAAGAGGCTCAAGTGGAATCTCGTTTCGGTCCGTTTGGATATAGTGTTAGTATTAGTGCAAGATAGGTGCACGGTTTGTGCCAAACGTACCATAGGCTCAGAAATCATTTTGGACGCACCCGATGGTACTCCTAGGTGACGAGGGTGAAGTGGAATCTTGTTTTGGTCCGTTTGGAGATAGTGTTATTATCATTGCAAGATAGGTGCATGGTTTGTACCAAACAAGACTCGGAAATCATTTCGGAAGCACCCGATGGAACTCCTAGATGACGAGGCTCAAGTGGAATCATGTTTCGGTCCGTTAGGAGATAGTGTTAGTATTAGTGCAAGACAGGTGCACGGTTTGTTCCAAACAAGGATCGGAAATCATTTTGACCGCACCCGATAGAACTCCTGGGTGACGAGGCTCAAGTGAATCTCGTTTCGGTCTATTTGGATATAGTGTTAGTATTAGTGCAAGATAGGTGCACGGTCTGTGCCAAATGTACCATAGGCTGAGAAATCGTTTTCGACACACCCGATGGTACTCCTAGGTGATGTGGCTCAAGTGGAATCTTGTTTCGGTCCGTTTGGAGATAGTGTTAGTATCAGTGTAAGATAGGTGCATGGTTTGTGCCAAACAAGACTCAAAAATCATTTCAGAAGCACCCGATGGAACTCTTAGGTGATGAGGCTCAAGTGGAATCTTATTTTGGCCCGTTTGGAGATAGTGTTAGTATTAGTGCAAGACAGGTGCACGGTTTGTTCCAAACAAGGCTCGGAAATCATTTTGATCGCACCCGGTAGAACTCCTAGGTGACGAGGCTCAAGTGGAATCTTGTTTCGGTCCGTTTGGATATAGTGTTAGTATTAGTGCAAGACAGGTGCACGGTTTGTTCCAAACAAGGCTCGGAAATCATTTTGATCGCACCCGGTAGAACTCCTAGGTGACGAGGCTCAAGTGGAATCTTGTTTCGGTCCGTTTGGAGATAGTGTTAGTATTAGTGCAAGATAGGAGCACGGTTTGTTCCAAACAAGGCTCGGAAATCATTTTGACCACACCCGATAGAACTCCTAGGTGACGAGGCTCAAGTGGAATCTTGTTTCGGTCCGTTTGGATATAGTGTTAGTATTTGTGCAAGATATGTGCACGGTTTGTTCCAAACGTACCATAGGCTCAGAAATCATTTTGGACGCACCCGATGGTACTCCTAGGTGACGAGGCTCAAGTGGAATCTTGTTTCGGTCCGTTTGGAGATAGTGTTAGTATTAGTGCAAGATAGGTGCACGGTTTGTTCCAAACAAGGCTCGGAAATCATTTTGACCGCACCCGGTAGAACTCCTAGGTGACGAGGCTCAAGTGGAATCTCATTTCGGTCCGTTTGGATATAGTGTTAGTATTAGTGCAAGATATGTGCACGGCTTGTAACAAACATAACATAGGCTCATAAATCGTTTTGCACGCACCCGATGGTACTCCTAGGTGATGAGGCTCAAGTGGAATCTTGTTTCGGTCCGTTTGGAGATAGTGTTAGTATTAGTGCAAGACAGGTGCACGGTTTGTTCCATACAAGGCTCGAAAATCATTTTGACCGCACCCGATAGAACTCCTAGGTGATGAGGCTCAAGTGGAATCTCGTTTCAGTCCGTTTGGATATAGTGTTAATATTAGTGCAAGATAGGTGCATGGTCTGTGTCAAACGTACCATAGGCTCAAAAATCATTTTGCACGCACCCGATGGTACTCTTGGGTGACGAGGCTCAAGTGGAATCTTGTTTCGGTCCGTTTGGAGATAGTGTTAGTATCAGTGCAACATAGGTGCACGGTTTCTTCCAAACAAGGCTCAGAAATCATTTTGGCCGCACTCGATAGAACTCCTAGGTGACGAGGCTCAAGTGGAATCTTGTTTCGGTCTGTTTGGATATAGTGTTAGTATTAGTGCAAGATATGTGGATGGTCTATGCCAAATGTACCATAGGCTCAGAAATCGTTTTGCACGCACCCGATGGTACTCCTAGGTGATGAGGCTCAAGTGGAATCTTATTTCGGTCCGTTTGGAGATAGTGTTAGTATTAGTGCAAGATAGGTGCACGGTTTGTTCCAAACAAGGCTCGGAAATCATTTTGACCGCACCCGATAGAACTCCTAGGTGACGAGGCTCAAGTGGAATCTCATTTCGGACCGTTTGGATATAGTGTTAGTATTAGTGCAAGATACGTGCACGGTTTGTAACAAACGTACCATAGGCTTAGAAATTATTTTGGACACACCCGATGGTACTCCTAGGTGACGAGGCTCAAGTGGAATCTTGTTTCGGTCCGTTTGGATATAGTGTTAGTATTAGTGCAAGATATGTGCACAGTTTGTGCCAAATGTACCATAGGCTCAGAAATCATTTTAGACGCACCCGATGGTACTCCTAGGTGACGAGGCTCAAGTGGAATCTTGTTTTGGTCCGTTTAGAGATAGTGTTAGTATCAGTGCAAGAAAGGTGCACTGTTTGTGCCAAACAAGGCTCGGAAATAATTTCAGAAGCACCCGATGGAACTCCTAGGTGAGGAGGCTCAAGTGGAATCTTGTTTTGGTCCGTTTGGAGATAGTGTTAGTATTAGTGCAAGATAGGAGCACGGTTGTTCCAAACAAGGCTCGAAAATCATTTTGACCACACCCGATAGAACTCCTAGGTGACGAGGCTCAAGTGGAATCTTGTTTCGGTCCGTTTGGATATAGTGTTAGTTTTAGTGCAAGATAGGTGCACGGTTTGTGCCAAACGTACCATAGGCTCAGAAATCATTTTAGACGCACCCGATGGTACTCCTAGGTGACGAGGCTCAAGTGGAATCTTGTTTTGGTCCGTTTGGAGATAGTGTTAGTATCAGTGCAAGAAAGGTGCACGGTTTGTGCCAAACAAGGCTTAGAAATCATTTCGGAAGCACCCGATGGAACTCCTAGGTGAGGAGGCTCAAGTGGAATCTTGTTTCGGTCCGTTTGGAGATAGTGTTAGTATTAGTGCAAGATAGGAGCACGGTTTGTTCCAAACAAGGCTCAGAAATCATTTTGACCACACCCGATAGAACTCCTAGGTGACGAGGCTCAAGTGGAATCTCGTTTCGGTCCGTTTGGATATAGTGTTAGTATTAGTGCAAGATAGGTGCACGGTCTGTGCCAAATGTACCATAGGCTCAGAAATCGTTTTCGACACACCCGATGGTACTCCTAGGTGACGTGGCTCAAGTGGAATCTTGTTTCGGTCCGTTTGGAGATAGTGTTAGTATCAGTGTAAGATAGGTGCATGGTTTGTGCCAAACAAGACTCAAAAATCATTTCAGAAGCACCCGATGGAACTCTTAGGTGATGAGGCTGAAGTGGAATCTTATTTCGGCCCGTTTGGAGATAGTGTTAGTATTAGTGCAAGATAGGTGCACGGTTTGTTCCAAACAAGGCTCAGAAATCATTTTGACCGCACCCGATACAACTCCTAGGTGACGAGGCTCAAGTGGAATCTCGTTTCAGTCCGTTTGGATATAGTGTTAGTATTAGTGCAAGATATGTGCACGGTTTGTAACAAACGTAACATAGGCTCATAAATCGTTTTGCACGCACCCGATGGTACTCCTTGTTGACAAGGCTCAAGTGGAATCTTATTTCAGTCCATTTGGAGATAGTGTTAGTATTAGTGCAAGATAGGTGCACGGTTTGTTCCAAACAAGGCTCAGAAATCATTTTGACCGCACCCGATAGAACTCCTAGGTGACGAGGCTCAAGTGAAATCTTGTTTCGGTTTGTTTGGATATAGTGTTAGTATTAGTGCAAGATAGGTGCACAGTTTGTGCCAAACATACCATAGGCTCAGAAACCGTTTTGCACGCACCCGATGGTACTCCTTGGTGACGAGGCTCAAGTGGAATCTTGTTTCGGTCCGTTTGGAGATAGTGTTAGTATTAGTGCAAGACAGGTGCACGGTTTGTTCCATACGAGGCTCGAAAATCATTTTGACCGCACCCGATAGAACTCCTAGGTGACGAGGCTCAAGTGGAATCTCATTTTGGTCCGTTTGGATATAGTGTTAGTATTAGTGCAAGATATGTGCACGGTTTGTGCCAAACGTACCATAGGCTAAGAAATCATTTTGGACGCACCCGATGGTACGCCTGGGTGACGAGGCTCAAGTGGAATCTTGTTTCGGTCCGTTTGGAGATAGTGTTAGTATCAGTGCAAGATAGGTGCACGGTTTGTGCCAAACAAGGCTCGAAAATCATTTCTGAAGCACCCGATGGAACTCCTAGGTGATGAGGCTCAAGTGGAATCTTGTTTCAGTCCGTTTGGAGATAGTGTTAGTATTAGTGCAAGATAGGTGGATGGTTTGTTCCAAACAAGGCTCGGAAATCATTTTGACTGCACCCGATAGAACTCCTAGGTGACGAGGCTCAAGTGGAATCTCGTTTCGGTCCGTTTGGATATAGTGTTAGTATTAGTGCAAGATATGTGCACGGTCTGTGCCAAATGTACCATAGGCTCAGAAATCATTTTGAACGCACCCGATGGTACTCCTAGTTGACGAGGCTCAAGTGGAATCTTGTTTCGGTCCGGTTGGATATAGTGTTAGTATTAGTGCAAGACAGGTGCACGGTTTGTTCCAAACAAGGCTCGGAAATTATTTTGATCGCACCCGGTAGAACTCCTAGGTGACGAGGCTCAAGTGGAATCTTGTTTCAGTCCGTTTGGATATAGTGTTAGTATTAGTGCAAGACAGGTGCACGGTTTGTTCCAAACAAGGCTCGGAAATCATTTTGACCGCACCCGGTAGAACTCCTAGTTGACGAGGCTCAAGTGGAATCTCATTTTGGTCCATTTGGATATAGTGTTAGTATTAGTGCAAGATAGGTGTACGGTTTGTGCCAAACGTACCATAGGCTCAGAAATCATTTTGGACACACCCGATGGTACTCCTAGGTGACAAGGCTCAAGTGGAATCTTGTTTCGGTCCGTTTGGATATAGTGTTAGTATTTGTGCAAGATATGTGCACGGTTTGTTCCAAACGTACCATAGGCTCAGAAATCATTTTAGACGCACCCGATGGTACTCCTTGGTGACGAGGCTCAAGTGGAATCTTGTTTCGGTCCATTTGGAGATAGTGTTAGTATCAGTGCAAGATAGGTGCACGGTTTGTTCCAAACAAGGCTCGGAAATCATTTTGACCGCACCCGGTAGAACTCCTAGGTGACGAGGCTCAAGTGGAATCTCGTTTCGGTCCGTTTGGATATAGTGTTAGTATTAGTGCAAGATATGTGCACGGCTTGTAACAAACATAACATAGGCTCATAAATCGTTTTGCACGCACCCGATGGTACTCCTAGGTGATGAGGCTCAAGTGGAATCTTGTTTCGGTCCGTTTGGAGATAGTGTTAGTATTAGTGCAAGACAGGTGCACGGTTTGTTCCATACAAGGCTCGAAAATCATTTTGACCGCACCCGATAGAACTCCTAGGTGATGAGGCTCAAGTGGAATCTCGTTTCAGTCTGTTTGGATATAGTGTTAATATTAGTGCAAGATAGGTGCATGGTCTGTGTCAAACGTACCATAGGCTCAAAAATCGTTTTGCACGCACCCGATGGTACTCTTGGGTGACGAGGCTCAAGTGGAATCTTGTTTCGGTCCGTTTGGAGATAGTGTTAGTATCAGTGCAACATAGGTGCACGGTTTCTTCCAAACAAGGCTCAGAAATCATTTTGGCCGCACTCGATAGAACTCCTAGGTGACGAGGCTCAAGTGGAATCTTGTTTCGGTCTGTTTGGATATAGTGTTAGTATTAGTGCAAGATATGTGCATGGTCTGTGCCAAATGTACCATAGGCTCAGAAATCGTTTTGCACGCACCCGATGGTACTCCTAGGTGATGAGGCTCAAGTGGAATCTTATTTCGGTCCGTTTGGAGATAGTGTTAGTATTAGTGCAAGATAGGTGCACGGTTTGTTCCAAACAAGGCTCGGAAATCATTTTGACCGCACCCGATAGAACTCCTAGGTGACGAGGCTCAAGTGGAATCTCATTTCGGTCCGTTTGGATATAGTGTTAGTATTAGTGCAAGATACGTGCACGGTTTGTAACAAACGTACCATAGGCTTAGAAATTATTTTGGACACACCCGATGGTAGTCCTAGGTGACGAGGCTCAAGTGGAATCTTGTTTCGGTCCGTTTGGATATAGTGTTAGTATTAGTGCAAGATATTTGCACGGTTTGTGCCAAACGTACCATAGGCTCAGAAATCATTTTAGACGCACCCGATGGTACTCCTAGGTGACGAGGCTCAAGTGGAATCTTGTTTTGGTCCGTTTGGAGATAGTGTTAGTATCAGTGCAAGAAAGGTGCACGGTTTGTGCCAAACAAGGCTCAGAAATCATTTTGGAAGCACCCGATGGAACTCCTAGGTGAGGAGGCTCAAGTGGAATCTTGTTTCGGTCCGTTTGGAGATAGTGTTAGTATTAGTGCAAGATAGGAGCACGGTTTGTTCCAAACAAGGCTCGGAAATCATTTTGACCACACCCGATAGAACTCCTAGGTGACGAGGCTCAAGTGGAATCTCGTTTCGGTCCGTTTGGATATAGTGTTAGTATTAGTGCAAGATAGGTGCACGGTTTGTGCCAAACGTACCATAGGCTCAGAAATCGTTTTGGACGCACCCGATGGTACTCCTAGGTGACGAGGCTCAAGTGGAATCTTGTTTTGGTCCATTTGGAGATAGTGGTATTATCAGTGCAAGATAGGTGCATGGTTTGTGCCAAACAAGACTCGGAAATCATTTCGGAAGCACCCGATGGAACTCCTAGATGACGAGGCTCAAGTGGAATCATGTTTCGGTCCGTTAGGAGATAGTGTTAGTATTAGTGCAAGACAGGTGCACGGTTTGTTCCAAACGTACCATAGGCTCAGAAATTATTTTGGACACACCCGATGGTACTCCTAGGTGACGAGGCTCAAGTGGAATCTTGTTTCGGTCCGTTTGGAGATAGTGTTAGTATTAGTGCAAGACAGGTGCACGGTTTGTTCCAAACAAGGCTCGGAAATCATTTTGACCACACCCGGTAGAACTCCTAGGTGACGAGGCTCAAGTGGAATCTTGTTTCGGTCCGTTTGGAGATAGTGTTAGTATCAGTGCAACATAGGTGCACGGTTTCTTCCAAACAAGGCTCAGAAATCATTTTGGCCGCACTCGATAGAACTCCTAGGTGACGAGGCTCTAGTGGAATCTTGTTTCGGTCTGTTTGGATATAGTGTTAGTATTAGTGCAAGATATGTGCCCGGTCTGTGCCAAATGTACCATAGGCTCAGAAATCATTTTGCACGCACCCGATGGTACTCCTAGGTGATGAGGCTCAAGTGGAATCTTATTTCGGTCCGTTTGGAGATAGTGTTAGTATTAGTGCAAGATAGGTGCACGGTTTGTTCCAAACAAGGCTCGGAAATCATTTTGACCGCACCCGATAGAACTCCTAGGTGACGAGGCTCAAGTGGAATCTCATTTCAGTCCGTTTGGATATAGTGTTAGTATTAGTGCAAGATACGTGCACGGTTTGTAACAAACGTACCATAGGCTGAGAAATTATTTTGGACACACCCGATGGTACTCCTAGGTGACGAGGCTCAAGTGGAATCTTGTTTCGGTCCGTTTGGATATAGTGTTAGTATTAGTGCAAGATATGTGCACGGTTTGTGCCAAATGTACCATAGGCTCAGAAATCATTTTAGACGCACCCAATGGTACTCCTAGGTGACGAGGCTCAAGTGGAATCTTGTTTTGGTCTGTTTGGAGATAGTGTTAGTATCAGTGCAAGAAAGGTGCACGGTTTGTGCCAAACAAGGCTCGGAAATCATTTCGGAAGCACCCGATGGAACTCCTAGGTGAGGAGGCTCAAGTGGAATCTTGTTTCAGTCCGTTTGGAGATAGTGTTAGTATTAGTGCAAGATAGGTGGACGGTTTGTTCCAAACAAGGCTCGGAAATCATTTTGACTGCACCCGATAGAACTCCTAGGTGACGAGGCTCAAGTGGAATCTCGTTTCGGTCCGTTTGGATATAGTGTTAGTATTAGTGCAAGATATGTGCACGGTCTGTGCCAAATGTACCATAGGCTCAGAAATCATTTTGAACGCACCCGATGGTACTCCTAGTTGACGAGGCTCAAGTGGAATCTTGTTTCGGTCCGGTTGGATATAGTGTTAGTATTAGTGCAAGACAGGTGCACGGTTTGTTCCAAACAAGGCTCGGAAATTATTTTGATCGCACCCGGAAGAACTCCTAGGTGACGAGGCTCAAGTGGAATCTTGTTTCAGTCCGTTTGGATATAGTGTTAGTATTAGTGCAAGACAGGTGCACGGTTTGTTCCAAACAAGGCTCGGAAATCATTTTGACCGCACCCGGTAGAACTCCTAGTTGACGAGGCTCAAGTGGAATCTCATTTTGGTCCATTTGGATATAGTGTTAGTATTAGTGCAAGATAGGTGTACGGTTTGTGCCAAACGTACCATAGGCTCAGAAATCATTTTGGACACACCCGATGGTACTCCTAGGTGACAAGGCTCAAGTGGAATCTTGTTTCGGTCCGTTTGGATATAGTGTTAGTATTTGTGCAAGATATGTGCACGGTTTGTTCCAAACGTACCATAGGCTCAGAAATCATTTTGGACGCACCCGATGGTACTCCTAGGTGACGAGGCTCAAGTGGAATCTTGTTTCGGTCCATTTGGAGATAGTGTTAGTATCAGTGCAAGATAGGTGCACGGTTTGTTCCAAACAAGGCTCGGAAATCATTTTGACCGCACCCGGTAGAACTCCTAGGTGACGAGGCTCAAGTGGAATCTCGTTTCGGTCCGTTTGGATATAGTGTTAGTATTAGTGCAAGATATGTGCACGGCTTGTAACAAACATAACATAGGCTCATAAATCGTTTTGCACGCACCCGATGGTACTCCTAGGTGATGAGGCTCAAGTGGAATCTTGTTTCGGTCCGTTTAGAGATAGTGTTAGTATTAGTGCAAGACAGGTGCACGGTTTGTTCCATACAAGGCTCGAAAATCATTTTGACCGCACCCGATAGAACTCCTAGGTGATGAGGCTCAAGTGGAATCTCGTTTCAGTCTGTTTGGATATAGTGTTAATATTAGTGCAAGATAGGTGCATGGTCTGTGTCAAACGTACCATAGGCTCAAAAATCGTTTTGCACGCACCCGATGGTACTCTTGGGTGACGAGGCTCAAGTGGAATCTTGTTTCGGTCCGTTTGGAGATAGTGTTAGTATCAGTGCAACATAGGTGCACGGTTTCTTCCAAACAAGGCTCAGAAATCATTTTGGCCGCACTCGATAGAACTCCTAGGTGACGAGGCTCAAGTGGAATCTTGTTTCGGTCTGTTTGGATATAGTGTTAGTATTAGTGCAAGATATGTGCATGGTCTGTGCCAAATGTACCATAGGCTCAGAAATCATTTTGCACGCACCCGATGGTACTCCTAGGTGATGAGGCTCAAGTGGAATCTTATTTCGGTCCGTTTGGAGATAGTGTTAGTATTAGTGCAAGATAGGTGCACGGTTTGTTCCAAACAAGGCTCGAAAATCATTTTGACCGCACCCGATAGAACTCCTAGGTGACGAGGCTCAAGTGGAATCTCATTTCGGTCCGTTTGGATATAGTGTTAGTATTAGTGCAAGATACGTGCACGGTTTGTAACAAACGTACCATAGGCTTAGAAATTATTTTGGACACACCCGATGGTACTCCTAGGTGACGAGGCTCAAGTGGAATCTTGTTTCGGTCCGTTTGGATATAGTGTTAGTATTAGTGCAAGATATGTGCACGGTTTGTGCCAAACGTACCATAGGCTCAGAAATCATTTTAGACGCACCCGATGGTACTCCTAGGTGACGAGGCTCAAGTGGAATCTTGTTTTGGTCCGTTTGGAGATAGTGTTAGTATCAGTGCAAGAAAGGTGCACGGTTTGTGCCAAACAAGGCTCGGAAATCATTTCGGAAGCACCCGATGGAACTCCTAGGTGAGGAGGCTCAAGTGGAATCTTGTTTCGGTCCGTTTGGAGATAGTGTTAGTATTAGTGCAAGATAGGAGCACGGTTTGTTCCAAACAAGGCTCAGAAATCATTTTGACCACACCCGATAGAACTCCTAGGTGACGAGGCTCAAGTGGAATCTTGTTTCGGTCCGTTTGGATATAGTGTTAGTATTAGTGCAAGATAGGTGCACGGTTTGTGCCAAACGTACCATAGGCTCAGAAATCATTTTAGACGCACCCGATGGTACTCCTAGGTGACGAGGCTCAAGTGGAATCTTGTTTTGGTCCGTTTGGAGATAGTGTTAGTATCAGTGCAAGAAAGGTGCACGGTTTGTGCCAAACAAGGCTCAGAAATCATTTTGGAAGCACCCGATGGAACTCCTAGGTGAGGAGGCTCAAGTGGAATCTTGTTTCGGTCCGTTTGGAGATAGTGTTAGTATTAGAGCAAGATAGGAGCACGGTTTGTTCCAAACAAGGCTCGGAAATCATTTTGACCACACCCGATAGAACTCCTAGGTGACGAGGCTCAAGTGGAATCTCGTTTCGGTCCGTTTGGATATAGTGTTAGTATTAGTGCAAGATAGGTGCACGGTTTGTGCCAAACATACCATAGGCTCAGAAATCGTTTTGGACGCACCCGATGGTACTCCTAGGTGACGAGGCTCAAGTGGAATCTTGTTTTGGTCCGTTTGGCGATAGTGTTATTATCAGTGCAAGATAGGTGCATGGTTTGTGCCAAACAAGACTCGGAAATCATTTCGGAAGCACCCGATGGAACTCCTAGATGACGAGGCTCAAGTGGAATCATGTTTCGGTCCGTTAGGAGATAGTGTTAGTATTAGTGCAAGACAGGTGCACGGTTTGTTCCAAACGTACCATAGGCTCAGAAATTATTTTGGACGCACCCGATGGTACTCCTAGGTGACGAGGCTCAAGTGGAATCTTGTTTCGGTCCGTTTGGAGATAGTGTTAGTATTAGTGCAAGACAGGTGCACGGTTTGTTCCAAACAAGGCTCGGAAATCATTTTGACCGCACCCGGTAGAACTCCTAGGTGACGAGGCTCAAGTGGAATCTTGTTTCGGTCCGTTTGGAGATAGTGTTAGTATCAGTGCAACATAGGTGCACGGTTTCTTCCAAACAAGGCTCAGAAATCATTTTGGCCGCACTCGATAGAACTCCTAGGTGACGAGGCTCAAGTGGAATCTTGTTTCGGTCTGTTTGGATATAGTGTTAGTATTAGTGCAAGATATGTGCACGGTCTGTGCCAAATGTACCATAGGCTCAGAAATCATTTTGCACGCACCCGATGGTACTCCTAGGTGATGAGGCTCAAGTGGAATCTTATTTCGGTCCGTTTGGAGATAGTGTTAGTATTAGTGCAAGATAGGTGCACGGTTTGTTCCAAACAAGGCTCGGAAATCATTTTGACCGCACCCGATAGAACTCCTAGGTGACGAGGCTCAAGTGGAATCTCATTTCAGTCCGTTTGGATATAGTGTTAGTATTAGTGCAAGATACGTGCACGGTTTGTAACAAACGTACCATAGGCTTAGAAATTATTTTGGACACACCCGATGGTACTCCTAGGTGACGAGGCTCAAGTGGAATCTTGTTTCGGTCCGTTTGGATATAGTGTTAGTATTAGTGCAAGATATGTGCACGGTTTGTGCCAAATGTACCATAGGCTCAGAAATCATTTTAGACGCACCCAATGGTACTCCTAGGTGACGAGGCTCAAGTGGAATCTTGTTTTGGTCCGTTTGGAGATAGTGTTAGTATCAGTGCAAGAAAGGTGCACGGTTTGTGCCAAACAAGGCTCGGAAATCATTTCGGAAGCACCCGATGGAACTCCTAGGTGAGGAGGCTCAAGTGGAATCTTGTTTCAGTCCGTTTGGAGATAGTGTTAGTATTAGTGCAAGATAGGAGCACGGTTTGTTCCAAACAAGGCTCGGAAATCATTTTGACCACACCCGATAGAACTCCTAGGTGACGAGGCTCAAGTGGAATCTCGTTTCGGTCCGTTTGGATATAGTGTTAGTATTAGTGCAATATAGGTGCACGGTTTGTTCCAAACAAGGCTCGGAAATCATTTTGACCGCACCCGGTAGAACTCCTAGGTGACGAGGCTCAAGTGGAATCTCGTTTCGGTCCGTTTGGATATAGTGTTAGTATTAGTGCAAGATAGGTGCACGGTTTGTGCCAAACGTACCATAGGCTCAGAAATCATTTTAGACGCACCCGATGGTACTCCTAGGTGACGAGGCTCAAGTGGAATCTTGTTTTGGTCCGTTTGGAGATAGTGTTAGTATCAGTGCAAGAAAGGTGCACGGTTTGTGCCAAACAAGGCTCAGAAATCATTTCGGAAGCACCCAATGGAACTCCTAGGTGAGGAGGCTCAAGTGGAATCTTGTTTCGGTCCGTTTGGAGATAGTGTTAGTATTAGTGCAAGATAGGAGCACGGTTTGTTCCAAACAAGGCTCGGAAATCATTTTGACCACACCCGATAGAACTCCTAGGTGACGAGGCTCAAGTGGAATCTCGTTTCGGTCCGTTTGGATATAGTGTTAGTATTAGTGCAAGATAGGTGCACGGTTTGTGCCAAACGTACCATAGGCTCAGAAATCATTTTGGACGCACCCGATGGTACTCCTAGGTGACGAGGCTCAAGTGGAATCTTGTTTTGGTCCGTTTGGAGATAGTGTTATTATCAGTGCAAGATAGGTGCATGGTTTGTGCCAAACAAGACTCGGAAATCATTTCGGAAGCACCCGATGGAACTCCTAGATGACGAGGCTCAAGTGGAATCATGTTTCGGTCCGTTAGGAGATAGTGTTAGTATTAGTGCAAGACAGGTGCACGGTTTGTTCCAAACGTACCATAGGCTCAGAAATCATTTTGGACGCACCCGATGGTACTCCTAGGTGACGAGGCTCAAGTGGAATCTTGTTTCGGTCCGTTTGGAGATAGTGTTAGTATTAGTGCAAGACAGGTGCACGGTTTGTTCCAAACAAGGCTCGGAAATCATTTTGACCGCACCCGGTAGAACTCCTAGGTGACGAGGCTCAAGTGGAATCTCGTTTCGGTCTGTTTGGATATAGTGTTAGTATTAGTGCAAGATATGTGCACGGTTTGTAACAAACGTAACATAGGCTCATAAATCGTTTTGCACACACCCGATGGTACTCCTAGGTGATGAGGCTCAAGTGGAATCTTGTTTCGGTCCGTTTGGAGATAGTGTTAGTATTAGTGCAAGACAGGTGCACGGTTTGTTCCATACAAGGCTCGAAAATCATTTTGACCGCACCCGATAGAACTCCTAGGTGACGAGGCTCAAGTGGAATCTCGTTTCGGTCCGTTTGGATATAGTGTTAATATTAGTGCAAGATATGTGCACGGTCTGTTCCAAACAAGGCTCGGAAATCATTTTGACCACACCCGATAGAACTCCTAGGTGACGAGGCTCAAGTGGAATCTTGTTTCGGTCCGTTTGGATATAGTGTTAGTATTAGTGCAAGATAGGTGCACGGTTTGTGCCAAACATACCATAGGCTCAGAAATCGTTTTGGACGCACCCGATGGTACTCCTAGGTGACGAGGGTCAAGTGGAATCTTGTTTTGGTCCGTTTGGAGATAGTGTTATTATCATTGCAAGATAGGTGCATGGTTTGTACCAAACAAGACTCGGAAATCATTTCGGAAGCACCCGATGGAACTCCTAGATGACGAGGCTCAAGTGGAATCATGTTTCGGTCCGTTAGGAGATAGTGTTAGTATTAGTGCAAGACAGGTGCACGGTTTGTTCCAAACAAGGATCGGAAATCATTTTGACCGCACACGATAGAACTCCTGGGTGACGAGGCTCAAGTGAATCTCGTTTCGGTCCGTTTGGATATAGTGTTAGTATTAGTGCAAGATAGGTGCACGGTCTGTGCCAAATGTACCATAGGCTCAGAAATCGTTTTCGACACACCCGATGGTACTCCTAGGTGACGTGGCTCAAGTGGAATCTTGTTTCAGTCCGTTTGGAGATAGTGTTAGTATCAGTGTAAGATAGGTGCACGGTTTGTGCCAAACAAGACTCAAAAATCATTTCAGAAGCACCCGATGGAACTCTTAGGTGATGAGGCTCAAGTGGAATCTTATTTCGGCCCGTTTGGAGATAGTGTTAGTATTAGTGCAAGATAGGTGCACGGTTTGTTCCAAACAAGGCTCAGAAATCATTTTGACCGCACCCGATACAACTCCTAGGTGACGAGGCTCAAGTGGAATCTCGTTTCGGTCCGTTTGGATATAGTGTTAGTATTAGTGCAACATATGTGCACGGTTTGTAATAAACATAACATAGGCTCATAATCATTTTGCACGCACCCGATGGTACTCCGTTGACGAGGCTCAAGTGGAATCTTGTTTCGGTCCGTTTAGAGATAGTGTTAGTATTAGTGCAAGACAGGTGCACGGTTTGTTCCAAACAAGGCTCGGAAATCATTTTGACCGCCCCCGATAGAACTCCTAGGTGACGAGGCTCAAGTGGAATCTTGTTTCGGTCCGTTTGGATATAGTGTTAGTATTAGTGCAAGATATGTGCACGGTTTGTAACAAACATAACATAGGCTCATAAATCGTTTTGCACGCACCCGATGGTACTCCTTGTTGACGAGGCTCAAGTGGAATCTTATTTCAGTCCATTTGGAGATAGTGTTAGTATTAGTGCAAGATAGGTGCACGGTTTGTTCCAAACAAGGCTCAGAAATCATTTTGACCGCACCCGATAGAACTCCTAGGTGACGAGGCTCAAGTGAAATCTTGTTTCGGTTTGTTTGGATATAGTGTTAATATTAGTGCAAGATAGGTGCACGGTTTGTGCCAAACATACCATAGGCTCAGAAACCGTTTTGCACGCACCCGATGGTACTCCTTGGCGACGAGGCTCAAGTGGAATCTTGTTTCGGTCCGTTTGGAGATAGTGTTAGTATTAGTGCAAGACAGGTGCACGGTTTGTTCCATACGAGGCTCGAAAATCATTTCGACCGCACCCGATAGAACTCCTAGGTGACGAGGCTCAAGTGGAATCTCGTTTTGGTCCGTTTGGATGTAGTGTTAGTATTAGTGCAAGATATGTGCACGGTTTGTGCCAAACGTACCATAGGCTAAGAAATCGTTTTGGACGCACCCGATGGTACGCCTGGGTGACGAGGCTCAAGTGGAATCTTGTTTCGGTCCGTTTGGAGATAGTGTTAGTATCAGTGCAAGATAGGTGCACGGTTTGTGCCAAACAAGGCTCGGAAATCATTTCGGAAGCACCCGATGGAACTCCTAGGTGATGAGGCTCAAGTGGAATCTTGTTTCAGTCCGTTTGGAGATAGTGTTAGTATTAGTGCAAGATAGGTGCATGGTTTGTTCCAAACAAGGCTCGGAAATCATTTTGACCGCACCCGATAGAACTCCTAGGTGACGAGGCTCAAGTGGAATCTCGTTTCGGTCCGTTTGGATATAGTGTTAGTATTAGTGCAAGATATGTGCACGGTCTGTGCCAAATGTACCATAGGCTCAGAAATCGTTTTGTACGCACCCGATGGTACTCCTAGTTGACGAGGCTCAAGTGGAATCTTGTTTCGGTCTGTTTGGATATAGTGTTAGTATTAGTGCAAGACAGGTGCACGGTTTGTTCCAAACAAGGCTCGGAAATCATTTTGACCGCACCCGGTAGAACTCCTAGGTGACGAGGCTCAAGTGGAATCTTGTTTCGGTCCGTTTGGATATAGTGTTAGTATTAGTGCAAGACAGGTGCACGGTTTGTTCCAAACAAGGCTCGGAAATCATTTTGACCGCACCTGGTAGAACTCCTAGTTGACAAGGCTCAAGTGGAATCTAATTTTGGTCCATTTGGATATAGTGTTAGTATTAGTGCAAGATAGGTGTACGGTTTGTGCCAAACGTACCATAGGCTCAGAAATCATTTTGGACACACCCGATGGTACTCCTAGGTGACGAGGCTCAAGTGGAATCTTGTTTCGGTCCGTTTGGATATAGTGTTAGTATTAGTGCAAGATATGTGCAGGGTTTGTTCCAAACGTACCAGAGGCTCAGAAATCATTTTGGACACACCCGATGGTACTCCTAGGTGCTGAGGCTCAAGTGGAATCTTGTTTCGGTCCGTTTGGAGATAGTGTTAGTATTAGTGCAAGACAGGTGCACGGTCTGTGTCAAACGTACCATAGGCTCAGAAATCGTTTTGGACGCACCCGATGGTACTCCTGGGTGACGAGGCTCAAGTGGAATCTTGTTTCGGTCCGTTTGGAGATAGTGTTAGTATCAGTGCAACATAGGTGCATGGTTTCTTCCAAACAAGGCTCAGAAATCATTTTGACCGCACTCGATAGAACTCCTAGGTGACGAGGCTCAAGTGGAATCTTGTTTCGGTCTGTTTGGATATTATGTTAGTATTAGTGCAAGATATGTGCACGGTCTGTGCCAAATGTACCATAGGCTTAGAAATCATTTTGCACGCACCCGATGGTACTCCTAGGTGATGAGGCTCAAGTGGAATCTTATTTCGGTCCGTTTGGAGATAGTGTTAGTATTAGTGCAAGATAGGTGCACGGTTTGTTCCAAACAAGGCTCGGAAATCATTTTGACCGCACCCGATAGAACTCCTAGGTGACGAGGCTCAAGTGGAATCTCATTTTGGTCCGTTTGGATATAGTGTTAGTATTAGTGCAAGATACGTGCACGGTTTGTAACAAACGTACCATAGGCTCAGAAATCATTTTGGACACACCCGATGGTACTCCTAGGTGACGAGGCTCAAGTGGAATCTTGTTTCGGTCCATTTGGATATAGTGTTAGTATTAGTGCAAGATATGTGCACGGTTTGTGCCAAACGTACCATAGGCTCAGAAATCATTTTAGACGCACCCGATGGTACTCCTAGGTGACGAGGCTCAAGTGGAATCTTGTTTTGGTCCGTTTGGAGATAGTGTTAGTATCAGTGCAAGAAAGGTGCACGGTTTGTGCCAAACAAGGCTCGGAAATCATTTCGGAAGCACCCGATGGAACTCCTAGGTGAGGAGGCTCTAGTGGAATCTTGTTTCGGTCCGTTTGGAGATAGTGTTAGTATTAGTGCAAGATAGGAGCACGGTTTGTTCCAAACAAGGCTCAGAAATCATTTTGACCACACCCGATAGAACTCCTAGGTGACGAGGCTCAAGTGGAATCTCGTTTCGGTCCGTTTGGATATAGTGTTAGTATTAGTGCAAGATAGGTGCACGGTTTGTGCCAAACGTACCATAGGCTCAGAAATCGTTTTGGACGCACCCGATGGTACTCCTAGGTGACGAGGCTCAAGTGGAATCTTGTTTTGGTCCGTTTGGAGATAGTGTTATTATCAGTGCAAGATAGGTGCATGGTTTGTGCCAAACAAGACTCGGAAATCATTTCGGAAGCACCCGATGGAACTCCTAGATGACGAGGCTCAAGTGGAATCATGATTCGGTCCGTTAGGAGATAGTGTTAGTATTAGTGCAAGACAGGTTCACGGTTTGTTCCAAACGTACCATAGGCTCAGAAATCATTTTGGACGCACCCGATGGTACTCCTAGGTGACGAGGCTCAAGTGGAATCTTGTTTTGGTCCGTTTGGAGATAGTGTTAGTATTAGTGCAAGACAGGTGCACGGTTTGTTCCAAACAAGGCTCGGAAATCATTTTGACCGCACCCGGTAGAACTCCTAGGTGACGAGGCTCAAGTGGAATCTCGTTTCGGTCCGTTTGGATATAGTGTTAGTATTAGTGCAAGATATGTGCACGGCTTGTAACAAACATAACATAGGCTCATAAATCATTTTGCACGCACCCGATGGTACTCCTAGGTGATGAGGCTCAAGTGGAATCTTGTTTCGGTCCGTTTGGAGATAGTGTTAGTATTAGTGCAAGACAGGTGCACGGTTTGTTCCATACAAGGCTCGAAAATCATTTTGACCGCACCCGATAGAACTCTTAGGTGATGAGGCTCAAGTGGAATCTCGTTTCAGTCCGTTTGGATATAGTGTTAATATTAGTGCAAGATAGGTGCACGGTCTGTGTCAAACGTACCATAGGCTCAAAAATCGTTTTGCATGCACCCGGTGGTACTCTTGGGTGACGAGGCTCAAGTGGAATCTTGTTTCGGTCCGTTTGGAGATAGTGTTAGTATCAGTGCAACATAGGTGCACGGTTTCTTCCAAACAAGGCTCAGAAATCATTTTGGCCGCACTCGATAGAACTCCTAGGTGACAAGGCTCAAGTGGAATCTTGTTTCGGTCTGTTTGGATATAGTGTTAGTATTAGTGCAAGATATGTGCACGGTCTGTGCCAAACGTACCATAGGCTCAGAAATTGTTTTGCACACACCCGATGGTACTCCTAGGTGATGAGGCTCAAGTGGAATCTTATTTCGGTCCGTTTGAAAATAGTGTTAGTATTAGTGCAAGATAGGTGCACGGTTTGTTTCAAACAAGGCTCGGAAATCATTTTGACCGCACCCGATAGAACTCCTAGGTGACGAAGCTCAAGTGGAATCTCATTTCGGTCCGTTTGGATATTGTGTTAGTATTAGTGCAAGATACGTGCACGGTTTGTAACAAACGTACCATAGGCTCAGAAATTATTTTGGACACACCCGATGGTACTCCTAATTGACGAGGCTCAAGTGGAATCTTGTTTCGGTCCGTTTGGATATAGTGTTAGTATTAGTGCAAGATATGTGCACGGTTTGTGCCAAACGTACCATAGGCTCAGAAATCATTTTAGACGCACCCGATGGTACTCCTAGGTGACGAGGCTCAAGTGGAATCTTGTTTTGGTCCGTTTGGAGATAGTGTTAGTATCAGTGCAAGAAAGGTGCACGGTTTGTGCCAAACAAGGCTCGGAAATCATTTCGGAAGCACCCGATGGAACTCCTAGGTGAGGAGGCTCAAGTGGAATCTTGTTTCGGTCTGTTTGGAGATAGTGTTAGTATTAGTGCAAGATAGGAGCACGGTTTGTTCCAAACAAGGCTCGGAAATCATTTTGACCACACCCGATAGAACTCCTAGGTGACGAGGCTCAAGTGGAATCTTGTTTCGGTCTGTTTGGATATAGTGTTAGTATTAGTGCAAGATAGGTGCACGGTTTGTGCCAAACGTACCATAGGCTTAGAAATCATTTTAGACGCACCCGATGGTACTCCTAGGTGACGAGGCTCAAGTGGAATCTTGTTTTGGTCCGTTTGGAGATAGTGTTAGTATCAGTGCAAGAAAGGTGCACGGTTTGTGCCAAACAAGGCTCAGAAATCATTTCGGAAGCACCCGATGGAACTCCTAGGTGAGGAGGCTCAAGTGGAATCTTGTTTCGGTCCGTTTGGAGATAGTGTTAGTATTAGTGCAAGATAGGAGCACGGTTTGTTCCAAACAAGGCTCGGAAATCATTTTGACCACACCCGATAGAACTCCTAGGTGACGAGGCTCAAGTGGAATCTCGTTTCGGTCCGTTTGGATATAGTGTTAGTATTAGTGCAAGATAGGTGCACGGTTTGTGCCAAACGTACCATAGGCTCAGAAATCGTTTTGGACGCACCCGATGGTACTCCTAGGTGACGAGGCTCAAGTGGAATCTTGTTTTGGTCCGTTTGGAGATAGTGTTATTATCAGTGCAAGATAGGTGCATGGTTTGTGCCAAACAAGACTCGGAAATCATTTCGGAAGCACCCGATGGAACTCCTAGATGACGAGGCTCAAGTGGAATTATGTTTCGGTCCGTTAGGAGATAGTGTTAGTATTAGTGCAAGACAGGTGCACGGTTTGTTCCAAACGTACCATAGGCTCAGAAATCATTTTGGACGCACCCGATGGTACTCCTAGGTGACGAGGCTCAAGTGTTTCTTGTTTCGGTCCGTTTGGAGATAGTGTTAGTATTAGTGCAAGACAGGTGCACGGTTTGTTCCAAACAAGGCTCGGAAATCATTTTGACCGCACCTGGTAGAACTCCTAGGTGACGAGGCTCAAGTGGAATCTCGTTTCGGTCCATTTGGATATAGTGTTAGTATTAGTGCAAGATATGTGCACGGTTTGTAACAAACGTAACATAGGCTCATAAATCGTTTTGCACGCACCCGATGGTACTCCTAGGTGATGAGGCTCAAGTGGAATCTTGTTTCGGTCCGTTTGGAGATAGTGTTAGTATTAGTGCAAGACAGGTCCACGGTTTGTTCCATACAAGGCTCGAAAATCATTTTGACCACACCCGATAGAACTCCTAGGTGACGAGGCTCAAGTGGAATCTCGTTTCGGTCCGTTTGGATATAGTGTTAATATTAGTGCAAGATATGTGCACGGTCTGTGCCAAATGTACCATAGGCTCAGAAATCGTTTTGCACGCACCCGATGGTACTCGTAGGTGATGAGGCTCAAGTGGAATCTTATTTCGGTCCGTTTGGAGATAGTGTTAGTATTAGTGCAAGATAGGTGCACGGTTTGTTCCAAACAAGGCTCGGAAATCATTTTGACCGCACCCGATAGAACTCCTAGGTGACGAGGCTCAAGTGGAATCTCATTTCGGTCCGCTTGGATATAGTGTTAGTATTAGTGCAAGATACGTGCACGGTTTGTAACAAACGTACCATAGGCTTAGAAATTATTTTGGACACACCCGATGGTACTCCTAGGTGACGAGGCTCAAGTGGAATCTTGTTTCGGTCCGTTTGGATATAGTGTTAGTATTAGTGCAAGATATGTGCACGGTTTGTGCCAAACGTACCATAGGCTCAGAAATCATTTTAGACGCACCCGATGGTACTCCTAGGTGACGAGGCTCAAGTGGAATCTTGTTTTGGTCCGTTTGGAGATAGTGTTAGTATCAGTGCAAGAAAGGTGCACGGTTTGTGCCAAACAAGGCTCGGAAATCATTTCGGAAGCACCCGATGGAACTCCTAGGTGAGGAGGCTCAAGTGGAATCTTGTTTCAGTCCGTTTGGAGATAGTGTTAGTATTAGTGCAAGATAGGAGCACGGTTTGTTCCAAACAAGGCTCGGAAATCATTTTGACCACACCCGATAGAACTCCTAGGTGACGAGGCTCAAGTGGAATCTCATTTCGGTCTGTTTGGATATAGTGCTAGTATTAGTGCAAGATAGGTGCACGGTTTGTTCCAAATAAGGCTCGGAAATCATTTTGACCGCACCCGGTAGAACTCCTAGGTGACGAGGCTCAAGTGGAATCTCGTTTCGGTCCGTTTGGATATAGTGTTAGTATTAGTGCAAGATAGGTGCACGGTTTGTGCCAAACGTACCATAGGCTCAGAAATCATTTTAGACGCACCCGATGGTACTCCTAGGTGACGAGGCTCAAGTGGAATCTTGTTTTGGTCCGTTTGGAGATAGTGTTAGTATCAGTGCAAGAAAGGTGCACGGTTTGTGCCAAACAAGGCTTAGAAATCATTTCGGAAGCACCCGATGGAACTCCTAGGTGAGGAGGCTCAAGTGGAATCTTGTTTCGGTCCGTTTGGAGATAGTGTTAGTATTAGTGCAAGATAGGAGCACGGTTTGTTCCAAACAAGGCTCGGAAATCATTTTGACCACACCCGATAGAACTCCTAGGTGACGAGGCTCAAGTGGAATCTCGTTTCGGTCCGTTTGGATATAGTGTTAGTATTAGTGCAAGATAGGTGCACGGTTTGTGCCAAACGTACCATAGGCTCAGAAATCGTTTTGGACGCACCCGATGGTACTCCTAGGTGACGAGGCTCAACTGGAATCTTGTTTTGGTCCGTTTGGAGATAGTGTTATTATCAGTGCAAGATAGGTGCATGGTTTGTGCCAAACAAGACTCGGAAATCATTTCGGAAGCACCTGATGGAACTCCTAGATGACGAGGCTCAAGTGGAATCATGTTTCGGTCCGTTAGGAGATAGTGTTAGTATTAGTGCAAGACAGGTGCACGGTTTGTTCCAAACGTACCATAGGCTCAGAAATCATTTTGGACGCACCCGATGGTACTCCTAGGTGACGAGGCTCAAGTGGAATCTTGTTTCGGTCCGTTTGGAGATAGTGTTAGTATTAGTGCAAGACAGGTGCACGGTTTGTTCCAAACAAGGCTCGGAAATCATTTTGACCGCACCCGATAGAACTCCTAGGTGACGAGGCTCAAGTGGAATCTCGTTTCGGTCCGTTTGGATATAGGGTTAGTATTAGTGCAAGATATGTGCACGGTTTGTAACAAACGTAACATAGGCTCATAAATCGTTTTGCACGCACCCGATGGTACTCCTAGGTGATGAGGCTCAAGTGGAATCTTGTTTCGGTCCGTTTGGAGATAGTGTTAGTATTAGTGCAAGACAGGTGCACGGTTTGTTCCATACAAGGCTCGAAAATCATTTTGACCGCACCCGATAGAACTCCTAGGTGACGAGGCTCAAGTGGAATCTCGTTTCGGTCCATTTGGATATAGTGTTAATATTCGTGCAAGATATGTGCACGGTCTGTGCCAAATGTACCATAGGCTCAGAAATCATTTTGCACGCACCCGATGGTACTCCTAGGTGATGAGGCTCAAGTGGAATTTTATTTCGGTCCGTTTGGAGATAGTGTGAGTATTAGTGCAAGATTGGTGCACGGTTTGTTCCAAACAAGGCTCGGAAATCATTTTGAACGCACCCGATAGAACTCCTAGGTGACGAGGCTCAAGTGAAATCTCGTTTCGTTCTGTTTGGATATAGTGTTAGTATTAGTGCAAGATAGGTGCACGGTTTGTGCCAAACGTACCATAGGCTCAGAAATCATTTTGGACGCACCCGATGGTACTCCTAGGTGACGAGGCTCAAGTGGAATCTTGTTTCGGTCTGTTTGGAGATAGTGTTAGTATCAGTGCAAGAAAGGTGCACGGTTTGTGCCAAACAAGGCTCGGAAATTATTTCGGAAGCCCCCGATGGAAGTCCTAGGTGAGGAGGCTCAAGTGGAATCTTGTTTCGGTCCATTTGGAGATAGTGTTAGTATTAGTGCAAGATAGGAGCACGGTTTGTTCCAAACAAGGCTCGGAAATCCTTTTGACCACACCCGATAGAACTCCTAGGTGACGAGGCTCAAGTGGAATCTCGTTTCGGTCCGTTTGGATATAGTGTTAGTATTAGTGCAAGATAGGTGCACGGTTTGTGCCAAACGTACCATAGGCTCAGAAATCGTTTTGGACGCACCCGATGGTACTCCTAGGTGACGAGGGTCAAGTGGAATCTTGTTTTGGTCCGTTTGGAGATAGTGTTATTATCATTGCAATATAGGTGCATGGTTTGTACCAAACAAGACTCGGAAATCATTTTGGAAGCACCCGATGGAACTCCTAGATGACGAGGCTCAAGTGGAATCATGTTTCGGTCCATTAGGAGATAGTGTTAGTATTAGTGCAAGACAGGTGCACGGTTTGTTCCAAACAAGGATCGGAAATCATTTTGACCGCACCCGATAGAACTCCTGGGTGACGAGGCTCAAGTGAATCTCGTTTCGGTCCGTTTGGATATAGTGTTAGTATTAGTGCAAGATAGGTGCACGGTCTGTGCCAAATGTACCATAGGCTCAGAAATCGTTTTCGACACACCCGATGGTACTCCTAGGTGACGTGGCTCAAGTGGAATCTTGTTTCGGTCCGTTTGGAGATAGTGTTAGTATCAGTGTAAGCTAGGTGCACGGTTTGTGCCAAACAAGACTCAAAAATCATTTCAGAAGCACTCGATGGAACTCTTAGGTGATGAGGCTCAAGTGGAATCTTATTTCGGCCCGTTTGGAGATAGTGTTAGTATTAGTGCAAGATAGGTGCATGGTTTGTTCCAAACAAGGCTCACAAATCATTTTGACCGCACCCGATACAACTCCTAGGTGACGAGGCTCAAGTGGAATCTCGTTTCGGTCCGTTTGGATATAGTGTTAGTATTAGTGCAACATATGTGCACGGTTTGTAACAAACATAACATAGGCTCATAAATCATTTTGCACGCACCCGATGGTACTCCGTTGACGAGGCTCAAGTGGAATCTTGTTTCGGTCCGTTTAGAGATAGTGTTAGTATTAGTGCAAGACAGGTGCACGGTTTGTTCCAAACAAGGCTCGGAAATCATTTTGACCGCCCCCGATAGAACTCCTAGGTGACGAGGCTCAAGTGGAATCTTGTTTCGGTCCGTTTGGATATAGTGTTAGTATTAGTGCAAGATATGTGCACGGTTTGTAACAAACGTAACATAGGCTCATAAATCGTTTTGCACGCACCCGATGGTACTCCTTGTTGACGAGGCTCAAGTGGAATCTTATTTCAGTCCATTTGGAGATAGTGTTAGTATTAGTGCAAGATAGGTGCACGGTTTGTTCCAAACAAGGCTCAGAAATCATTTTGACCGCACCCGATAGAACTCCTAGGTGACGAGGCTCAAGTGAAATCTTGTTTCAGTTTGTTTGGATATAGTGTTAGTATTAGTGCAAGATAGGTGCACGGTTTGTGCCAAACATACCATAGGCTCAGAAACCGTTTTGCACGCACCCGATGGTACTCCTTGGCGACGAGGCTCAAGTGGAATCTTGTTTCGGTCCGTTTGGAGATAGTGTTAGTATTAGTGCAAGACAGGTGCACGGTTTGTTCCATACGAGGCTCGAAAATCATTTCGACCGCACCCGATAGAACTCCTAGGTGACGAGGCTCAAGTGGAATCTCGTTTTGGTCCGTTTGGATATAGTGTTAGTATTAGTGCAAGATATGTGCACGGTTTGTGCCAAACGTACCATAGGCTAAGAAATCGTTTTGGACGCACCCGATGGTACGCCTGGGTGACAAGGCTCAAGTGGAATCTTGTTTCGGTCCGTTTGGAGATAGTGTTAGTATCAGTGCAAGATAGGTGCACGGTTTGTGCCAAACAAGGCTCGGAAATCATTTCGGAAGCACCCGATGGAACTCCTAGGTGATGAGGCTCAAGTGGAATCTTGTTTCAGTCCGTTTGGAGATAGTGTTAGTATTAGTGCAAGATAGGTGCATGGTTTGTTCCAAACAAGGCTCGGAAATCATTTTGACCGCACCCGATAGAACTCCTAGGTGACGAGGCTCAAGTGGAATCTCGTTTCGGTCCGTTTGGATATAGTGTTAGTATTAGTGCAAGATATGTGCACGGTCTGTGCCAAATGTACCATAGGTTCAGAAATCGTTTTGTACGCACCCGATGGTACTCCTAGTTGACGAGGCTCAAGTGGAATCTTGTTTCGGTCTGTTTGGATATAGTGTTAGTATTAGTGCAAGACAGGTGCACGGTTTGTTCCAAACAAGGCTCGGAAATCATTTTGACCGCACCCGGTAGAACTCCTAGGTGACGAGGCTCAAGTGGAATCTTGTTTCGGTCCGTTTGGATATAGTGTTAGTATTAGTGCAAGACAGGTGCACGGTTTGTTCCAAACAAGGCTCGGAAATCATTTTGACCGCACCCGGTAGAACTCCTAGTTGACGAGGCTCAAGTGGAATCTAATTTTGGTCCATTTGGATATAGTGTTAGTATTAGTGCAAGATAGGTGTACGGTTTGTGCCAAACGTACCATAGGCTCAGAAATCATTTTGGACACACCCGATGGTACTCCTAGGTGACGAGGCTCAAGTGGAATCTTGTTTCGGTCCGTTTGGATATAGTGTTAGTATTAGTGCAAGATATGTGCAGGGTTTGTTCCAAACGTACCATAGGCTCAGAAATCATTTTGGACACACCCGATGGTACTCCTAGGTGCTGAGGCTCAAGTGGAATCTTGTTTCGGTCCGTTTGGAGATAGTGTTAGTATTAGTGCAAGACAGGTGCACGGTTTGTTCCATACAAGGCTCGAAAATCATTTTGACTGCACCCGATAGAACTCCTAGGTGATGAGGCTCAAGTGGAATCTCGTTTCAGTCCGTTTGGATATAGTGTTAATATTAGTGCAAGATAGGTGCACGGTCTGTGTCAAACGTACCATAGGCTCAGAAATCGTTTTGGACGCACCCGATGGTACTCCTGGGTGACGAGGCTCAAGTGGAATCTTGTTTCGGTCCGTTTGGAGATAGTGTTAGTATCAGTGCAACATAGGTGCATGGTTTCTTCCAAACAAGGCTCAGAAATCATTTTGACCGCACTCGATAGAACTCCTAGGTGACGAGGCTCAAGTGGAATCTTGTTTCGGTCTGTTTGGATATTATGTTAGTATTAGTGCAAGATATGTGCACGGTCTGTGCCAAATGTACCATAGGCTCAGAAATCGTTTTGCACGCACCCGATGGTACTCCTAGGTGATGAGGCTCAAGTGGAATCTTATTTCGGTCCGTTTGGAGATAGTGTTAGTATTAGTGCAAGATAGGTGCACGGTTTGTTCCAAACAAGGCTCGGAAATCATTTTGACCGCACCCGATAGAACTCCTAGGTGACGAGGCTCAAGTGGAATCTCATTTTGGTCCGTTTGGATATAGTGTTAGTATTAGTGCAAGATACGTGCACGGTTTGTAACAAACGTACCATAGGCTCAGAAATCATTTTGGACACACCCGATGGTACTCCTAGGTGACGAGGCTCAAGTGGAATCTTGTTTCGGTCCATTTGGATATAGTGTTAGTATTAGTGCAAGATATGTGCACGGTTTGTGCCAAACGTACCATAGGCTCAGAAATCATTTTAGACGCACCCGATGGTACTCCTAGGTGACGAGGCTCAAGTGGAATCTTGTTTTGGTCCGTTTGGAGATAGTGTTAGTATCAGTGCAAGAAAGGTGCATGGTTTGTGCCAAACAAGGCTCGGAAATCATTTCGGAAGCACCCGATGGAACTCCTAGGTGAGGAGGCTCAAGTGGAATCTTGTTTCGGTCCGTTTGGAGATAGTGTTAGTATTAGTGCAAGATAGGAGCACGGTTTGTTCCAAACAAGGCTCAGAAATCATTTTGACCACACCCGATAGAACTCCTAGGTGACGAGGCTCAAGTGGAATCTCATTTCGGTCCGTTTGGATATAGTGTTAGTATTAGTGCAAGATAGGTGCACGGTTTGTGCCAAACGTACCATAGGCTCAGAAATCGTTTTGGACGCACCCGATGGTACTCCTAGGTGACGAGGCTCAAGTGGAATCTTGTTTTGGTCCGTTTGGAGATAGTGTTATTATCAGTGCAAGATAGGTGCATGGTTTGTGCCAAACAAGACTCGGAAATCATTTCGGAAGCACCCGATGGAACTCCTAGATGACGAGGCTCAAGTGGAATCATGATTCGGTCCGTTAGGAGATAGTGTTAGTATTAGTGCAAGACAAGTGCACGGTTTGTTCCAAATGTACCATAGGCTCAGAAATCATTTTGGACGCACCCGATGGTACTCCTAGGTGACGAGGCTCAAGTGGAATCTTGTTTCGGTCCGTTTGGAGATAGTGTTAGTATTAGTGCAAGACAAGTGCACGGTTTGTTCCAAACAAGGCTCGGAAATCATTTTGACCGCACCCGGTAGAACTCCTAGGTGACGAGGCTCAAGTGGAATCTCGTTTCGGTCCGTTTGGATATAGTGTTAGTATTAGTGCAAGATATGTCCACGGCTTGTAACAAACATAACATAGGCTCATAAATCATTTTGCACGCACCCGATGGTACTCCTAGGTGATGAGGCTCAAGTGGAATCTTGTTTCGGTCTGTTTGGAGATAGTGTTAGTATTAGTGCAAGACAGGTGCACGGTTTGTTCCATACAAGGCTCGAAAATCATTTTGACCGCACCCGATAGAACTCCTAGGTGATGAGGCTCAAGTGGAATCTCCTTTCAGTCCGTTTGGATATAGTGTTAATATTAGTGCAAGATAGGTGCACGGTCTGTGTCAAACGTACCATAGGCTCAAAAATCGTTTTGCACGCACCCGGTGGTACTCTTGGGTGACGAGGCTCAAGTGGAATCTTGTTTCGGTCTGTTTGGAGATAGTGTTAGTATCAGTGCAACATAGGTGCACGGTTTCTTCCAAACAAGGCTCATAAATCATTTTGGCCGCACTCGATAGAACTCCTAGGTTACGAGGCTCAAGTGGAATCTTGTTTCGGTCTGTTTGGATATAGTGTTAGTATTAGTGCAAGATATGTGCACGGTCTGTGCCAAATGTACCATAGGCTCAGAAATTGTTTTGCACGCACCCGATGGTACTCCTAGGTGATGAGGCTCAAGTGGAATCTTATTTCGGTCCGTTTGGAGATAGTGTTAGTATTAGTGCAAGATAGGTGCACGGTTTGTTTCAAACAAGGCTCGGAAATCATTTTGACCGCACCCGATAGAACTCCTAGGTGATGAGGCTCAAGTGGAATCTCATTTCGGTCCGTTTGGATATTGTGTTAGTATTAGTGCAAGATACGTGCACGGTTTGTAACAAACGTACCATAGGCTCAGAAATTATTTTGGACACACCCGATGGTACTCCTAGGTGACGAGGCTCAAGTGGAATCTTGTTTCGGTCCGTTTGGATATAGTGTTAGTATTAGTGCAAGATATGTGCACGGTTTGTGCCAAACGTACCATAGGCTCAGAAATCATTTTAGACGCACCCGATGGTACTCCTAGGTGACGAGGCTCAAGTGGAATCTTGTTTTGGTCCGTTTGGAGATAGTGTTAGTATCAGTGCAAGAAAGGTGCATGGTTTGTGCCAAACAAGGCTCGGAAATCATTTCGGAAGCACCCGATGGAACTCCTAGGTGAGGAGGCTCAAGTGGAATCTTGTTTCGGTCCGTTTGGAGATAGTGTTAGTATTAGTGCTAGATAGGAGCACGGTTTGTTCCAAACAAGGCTCAGAAATCATTTTGACCACACCCGATAGAACTCCTAGGTGACGAGGCTCAAGTGGAATCTCATTTCGGTCCGTTTGGATATAGTGTTAGTATTAGTGCAAGATAGGTGCACGGTTTGTGCCAAACGTACCATAGGCTCAGAAATCGTTTTGGACGCACCCGATGGTACTCCTAGGTGACGAGGCTCAAGTGGAATCTTGTTTTGGTCCGTTTGGAGATAGTGTTATTATCAGTGCAAGATAGGTGCATGGTTTGTGCCAAACAAGACTCGGAAATCATTTCGGAAGCACCCGATGGAACTCCTAGATGACGAGGCTCAAGTGGAATCATGATTCGGTCCGTTAGGAGATAGTGTTAGTATTAGTGCAAGACAAGTGCACGGTTTGTTCCAAATGTACCATAGGCTCAGAAATCATTTTGGACGCACCCGATGCTACTCCTAGGTGACGAGGCTCAAGTGGAATCTTGTTTCGGTCCGTTTGGAGATAGTGTTAGTATTAGTGCAAGACAAGTGCACGGTTTGTTCCAAACAAGGCTCGGAAATCATTTTGACCGCACCCGGTAGAACTCCTAGGTGACGAGGCTCAAGTGGAATCTCGTTTCGGTCCGTTTGGATATAGTGTTAGTATTAGTGCAAGATATGTCCACGGCTTGTAACAAACATAACATAGGCTCATAAATCATTTTGCACGCACCCGATGGTACTCCTAGGTGATGAGGCTCAAGTGGAATCTTGTTTCGGTCTCTTTGGAGATAGTGTTAGTATTAGTGCAAGACAGGTGCACGGTTTGTTCCATACAAGGCTCGAAAATCATTTTGACCGCACCCGATAGAACTCCTAGGTGATGAGGCTCAAGTGGAATCTCCTTTCAGTCCGTTTGGATATAGTGTTAATATTAGTGCAAGATAGGTGCACGGTCTGTGTCAAACGTACCATAGGCTCAAAAATCGTTTTGCACGCACCCGGTGGTACTCTTGGGTGACGAGGCTCAAGTGGAATCTTGTTTCGGTCTGTTTGGAGATAGTGTTAGTATCAGTGCAACATAGGTGCACGGTTTCTTCCAAACAAGGCTCATAAATCATTTTGGCCGCACTCGATAGAACTCCTAGGTTACGAGGCTCAAGTGGAATCTTGTTTCGGTCTGTTTGGATATAGTGTTAGTATTAGTGCAAGATATGTGCACGGTCTGTGCCAAATGTACCATAGGCTCAGAAATTGTTTTGCACGCACCCGATGGTACTCCTAGGTGATGAGGCTCAAGTGGAATCTTATTTCGGTCCGTTTGGAGATAGTGTTAGTATTAGTGCAAGATAGGTGCACGGTTTGTTTCAAACAAGGCTCGGAAATCATTTTGACCGCACCCGATAGAACTCCTAGGTGATGAGGCTCAAGTGGAATCTCATTTCGGTCCGTTTGGATATTGTGTTAGTATTAGTGCAAGATACGTGCACGGTTTGTAACAAACGTACCATAGGCTCAGAAATTATTTTGGACACACCCGATGGTACTCCTAGGTGACGAGGCTCAAGTGGAATCTTGTTTCGGTCCGTTTGGATATAGTGTTAGTATTAGTGCAAGATATGTGCACGGTTTGTGCCAAACGTACCATAGGCTCAGAAATCATTTTAGACGCACCCGATGGTACTCCTAGGTGACGAGGCTCAAGTGGAATCTTGTTTTGGTCCGTTTGGAGATAGTGTTAGTATCAGTGCAAGAAAGGTGCACGGTTTGTGCCAAACAAGGCTCGGAAATCATTTCGAAAGCACCCGATGGAACTCCTAGGTGAGGAGGCTCAAGTGGAATCTTGTTTCGGGCCGTTTGGAGATAGTGTTAGTATTAGTGCAAGATAGGAGCACGGTTTGTTCCAAACAAGGCTCGGAAATCATTTTGACCACACCCGATAGAACTCCTAGGTGACGAGGCTCAAGTGGAATCTTGTTTCGGTCCGTTTGGATATAGTGTTAGTATTAGTGCAAGATAGGTGCACGGTTTGTGCCAAACGTACCATAGGCTTAGAAATCATTTTAGACGCACCCGATGGTACTCCTAGGTGACGAGGCTCAAGTGGAATCTTGTTTTGGTCCGTTTGGAGATAGTGTTAGTATCAGTGCAAGAAAGGTGCACGGTTTGTGCCAAACAAGGCTCAGAAATCATTTCGGAAGCACCCGATGGAACTCCTAGGTGAGGAGGCTCAAGTGGAATCTTGTTTCGGTCCGTTTGGAGATAGTGTTAGTATCAGTGCAAGATAGGAGCACGGTTTGTTCCAAACAAGGCTCGGAAATCATTTTGACCACACCCGATAGAACTCCTAGGTGACGAGGCTCAAGTGGAATCTCGTTTCGGTCCGTTTGGATATAGTGTTAGTATTAGTGCAAGATAGGTGCACGGTTTGTGCCAAACGTACCATAGGCTCAGAAATCGTTTTGGACGCACCCGATGGTACTCCTAGGTGACGAGGCTCAAGTGGAATCTTGTTTTGGTCCGTTTGGAGATAGTGTTATTATCAGTGCAAGATAGGTGCATGGTTTGTGCCAAACAAGACTCGGAAATCATTTCGGAAGCACCCGATGGAACTCCTAGATGACGAGGCTCAAGTGGAATCATGTTTCGGTCCGTTAGGAGATAGTGTTAGTATTAGTGCAAGACAGGTGCACGGTTTGTTCCAAACGTACCATAGGCTCAGAAATCATTTTGGACGCACCCGATGGTACTCCTAGGTGACGAGGCTCAAGTGGAATCTTGTTTCGGTCCGTTTGGAGATAGTGTTAGTATTAGTGCAAGACAGGTGCACGGTTTGTTCCAAACAAGGCTCGGAAATCATTTTGACCGCACCCGGTAGAACTCCTAGGTGACGAGGCTCAAGTGGAATCTCGTTTCGGTCCGTTTGGATATAGTGTTAGTATTAGTGCAAGATATGTGCACGGTTTGTAACAAACGTAACATAGGCTCATAAATCGTTTTGCACGCACCCGATGGTACTCCTAGGTGATGAGGCTCAAGTGGAATCTTGTTTCGGTCCGTTTGGAGATAGTGTTAGTATTAGTGCAAGACAGGTGCACGGTTTGTTCCATACAAGGCTCGAAAATCATTTTGACCGCACCCGATAGAACTCCTAGGTGACGAGGCTCAAGTGGAATCTCGTTTCGGTCCGTTTGGATATAGTGTTAATATTAGTGCAAGATATGTGCACGGTCTGTGCCAAATGTACCATAGGCTCAGAAATCGTTTTGCACGCACCCGATGGTACTCCTAGGTGATGAGGCTCAAGTGGAATCTTATTTCGGTCCGTTTGGAGATAGTGTTAGTATTAGTGCAAGATAGGTGCACGGTTTGTTCCAAACAAGGCTCGGAAATCATTTTGAACGCACCCGATAGAACTCCTTGGTGACGAGGCTCAAGTGAAATCTCGTTTTGTTCTGTTTGGATATAGTGTTAGTATTAGTGCAAGATAGGTGCACGGTTTGTGCCAAACGTACCATAGGCTCAGAAATCATTTTGGACGCACCCGATGGTACTCCTAGGTGACGAGGCTCAAGTGGAATCTTGTTTCGGTCCGTTTGGAGATAGTGTTAGTATCAGTGCAAGAAAGGTGCACGGTTTGTGCCAAACAAGGCTCAGAAATTATTTCGGAAGCACCCGATGGAAGTCCTAGGTGAGGAGGCTCAAGTGGAATCTTGTTTCGGTCCATTTGGAGATAGTGTTAGTATTAGTGCAAGATAGGAGCACGGTTTGTTCCAAACAAGGCTCGGAAATCATTTTGACCACACCCGATAGAACTCCTAGGTGACGAGGCTCAAGTGGAATCTCGTTTCGGTCCGTTTGGATATAGTGTTAGTATTAGTGCAAGATAGGTGCACGGTTTGTGCCAAACGTACCATAGGCTCAGAAATCGTTTTGGACGCACCCGATGGTACTCCTAGGTGACGAGGGTCAAGTGGAATCTTGTTTTGGTCCGTTTGGAGATAGTGTTATTATCATTGCAAGATAGGTGCATGGTTTGTACCAAACAAGACTCGGAAATCATTTCGGAAGCACCCGATGGAACTCCTAGATGACGAGGCTCAAGTGGAATCATGTTTCGGTCCGTTAGGAGATAGTGTTAGTATTAGTGCAAGACAGGTGCACGGTTTGTTCCAAACAAGGATCGGAAATCATTTTGACCGCACCCGATAGAACTCCTGGGTGACGAGGCTCAAGCGAATCTCGTTTCGGTCCGTTTGGATATAGTGTTAGTATTAGTGCAAGATAGGTGCACGGTCTGTGCCAAATGTACCATAGGCTCAGAAATCGTTTTCGACACACCCGATGGTACTCCTAGGTGACGTGGCTCAAGTGGAATCTTGTTTCGGTCCGTTTGGAGATAGTGTTAGTATCAGTGTAAGATAGGTGCACGGTTTGTGCCAAACAAGACTCAAAAATCATTTCAGAAGCACCCGATGGAACTCTTAGGTGATGAGGCTCAAGTGGAATCTTATTTCGGCCTGTTTGGAGATAGTGTTAGTATTAGTGCAAGATAGGTGCACGGTTTGTTCCAAACAAGGCTCAGAAATCATTTTGACCGCACCCGATACAACTCCTAGGTGACGAGGCTCAAGTGGAATCTCGTTTTGGTCCGTTTGGATATAGTTTTAGTATTAGTGCAAGATATGTGCACGGTTTGTAACAAACATAACATAGGCTCATAAATCATTTTGCACGCACCCGATGGTACTCCTAGTTGACGAGGCTCAAGTGGAATCTTGTTTCGGTCCGTTTAGAGATAGTGTTAGTATTAGTGCAAGACAGGTGCACGGTTTGTTCCAAACAAGGCTCGGAAATCATTTTGACTGCCCCCGATAGAACTCCTAGGTGACGAGGCTCAAGTGGAATCTTGTTTCGGTCCGTTTGGATATAGTGTTAGTATTAGTGCAAGATATGTGCACGGTTTGTAACAAACGTAACATAGGCTCATAAATAGTTTTGCAGGCACCCGATGGTACTCCTTGTTGACGAGGCTCAAGTGGAATCTTATTTCAGTCCATTTGGATATAGTGTTAGTATTAGTGCAAGATAGGTGCACGGTTTGTTCCAAACAAGGCTCAGAAATCATTTTGACCGCACCCGATAGAACTCCTAGGTGACGAGGCTCAAGTGAAATCTTGTTTCGGTTTGTTTGGATATAGTGTTAGTATTAGTGCAAGATAGGTGCACGGTTTGTGCCAAACATACGATAGGCTCAGAAACCGTTTTGCACGCACCCGATGGTACTCCTTGGCGACGAGGCTCAAGTGGAATCTTGTTTCGGTCCGTTTGGAGATAGTGTTAGTATTAGTGCAAGACAGGTGCACGGTTTGTTCCATACGAGGCTCGAAAATCATTTCGACCGCACCCGATAGAACTCCTAGGTGGCGAGGCTCAAGTGGAATCTCGTTTTGGTCCGTTTGGATATAGTGTTAGTATTAGTGCAAGATATGTGCACGGTTTGTGCCAAACGTACCATAGGCTAAAAAATCGTTTTGGACGCACCCGATGGTACGCCTAGGTGACGAGGCTCAAGTGGAATCTTGTTTCTTTCCGTTTGGAGATAGTGTTAGTATCAGTGCAAGATAGGTGCACGGTTTGTGCCAAACAAGGCTCGGAAATCATTTCGGAAGCACCCGATGGAACTCCTAGGTGATGAGGCTCAAGTGGAATCTTGTTTCAGTCCGTTTGGAGATAGTGTTAGTATTAGTGCAAGATAGGTGCATGGTTTGTTCCAAACAAGGCTCGGAAATCATTTTGACCACACCCGATAGAACTCCTAGGTGACGAGGCTCAAGTGGAATCTTGTTTTGGTCTATTTGGATATAGTGTTAGTATTAGTGCAAGATATATGCACGGTCTGTGCCAAATGTACGATAGGCTCAGAAATCGTTTTGTACGCACCCGATGGTACTCCTAGTTGACGAGGCTCAAGTGGAATCTTGTTTCGGTCCGTTTGGATATAGTGTTAGTATTAGTGCAAGATAGGTGCACGGTTTGTTCCAAACAAGGCTCGGAAATCATTTTGACCACACCCGGTAGAACTCCTAGGTGACGAGGCTCAAGTGGAATCTTGTTTTGGTCCGTTTGGATATAGTGTTAGTATTAGTGCAAGACAGGTGCACGGTTTGTTCCAAACAAGGCTCGGAAATCATTTTGACCGCACCCGGTAGAACTCCTAGTTGACGAGGCTCAAGTGGAATCTCATTTTGGTCCATTTGGATATAGTGTTAGTATTAGTGCAAGATAGGTGTACGGTTTGTGCCAAACGTACCATAGGCTCAGAAATCATTTTGGACACACCCGATGGTACTCCTAGGTGACGAGGCTCAAGTGGAATCTTGTTTCGGTCCGTTTGGATATAGTGTTAGTATTAGTGCAAGATATGTGCATGGTTTGTTCCAAACGTACCATAGGCTCTGAAATCATTTTGGACGCACCCCATGGTACTCCTAGGTGACGAGGCTCAAGTGGAATCTTGTTTCGGTCCGTTTGGAGATAGTGTTAGTATTAGTGCAAGACAGGTGCACGGTTTGTTCCAAACAAGGCTCGGAAATCATTTTGACCGCACCCGGTAGAACTCCTAGGTGACGAGGCTCAAGTGGAATCTCGTTTCGGTCCGTTTGGATATAGTGTTAGTATTAGTGCAAGATATGTGCACGGTTTGTAACAAACATAACATAGGCTCATAAATCGTTTTGCACGCACCCGATGGTACTCCAAGGTGCTGAGGCTCAAGTGGAATCTTGTTTTGGTCCGTTTGGAGATAGTGTTAGTATTAGTGCAAGACAGGTGCACGGTTTGTTCCATACAAGGCTCGAAAATCATTTTGACCGCACCCGATAGAACTCCTAGGTGATGAGGCTCAAGTGGAATCTCGTTTCAGTCCGTTTGGATATAGTGTTAATATTAGTGCAAGATAGGTGCACGGTCTGTGTCAAACGTACCATAGGCTCAGAAATCGTTTTGGACACACCCGATGGTACTCCTGGGTGACGAGGCTCAAGTGGAATCTTGTTTCGATCCGTTTGGAGATAGTGTTAGTATCAGTGCAACATAGGTGCACGGTTTCTTCCAAACAAGGCTCAGAAATCATTTTGGCCGCACTCGATAGAACTCCTAGGTGACGAGGCTCAAGTGGAATCTTGTTTCGTTCTGTTTGGATATAGTGTTAGTATTAGTGCAAGATATGTGCACGGTCTGTGCCAAATGTACCATAGGCTCAGAAATCGTTTTGCACGCACCCGATGGTACTCCTAGGCGATGAGGCTCAAGTGGAATCTAATTTCGGTCCGTTTGGAGATAGTGTTAGTATTAGTGCAAGATAGGTGCACGGTTTGTTCCAAACAAGGCTCGGAAATCATTTTGACCGCACCCGATAGAACTCCTAGGTGACGAGGCTCAAGTGGAATCTCATTTCGGTCCGTTTGGATATAGTGTTAGTATTAGTGCAAGATACGTGCACGGTTTGTAACAAACGTACCATAGGCTCAGAAATCATTTTGCACACACCCGATGGTACTCCTAGGTGACGAGGCTCAAGTGGAATCTTGTTTCGGTCCGTTTGGATATAGTGTTAGTATTAGTGCAAGATATGTGCACGGTTTGTGCCAAACGTACCATAGGCTCAGAAATCATTTTAGACGCACCCGATGGTACTCCTAGGTGACGAGGCTCAAGTGGAATCTTGTTTTGGTCCGTTTGGAGATAGTGTTAGTATCAGTGCAAGAAAGGTGCACGGTTTGTGCCAAACAAGGCTCGGAAATCATTTCGGAAGCACCCGATAGAACTCCTAGGTGAGGAGGCTCAAGTGGAATCTTATTTCGGTCCGTTTGGAGATAGTGTTAGTATTAGTGCAAGATAGGAGCACGGTTTGTTCCAAACAAGGCTCGGAAATCATTTTGACCACACCCGATAGAACTCCTAGGTGACGAGGCTCAAGTGGAATCTTGTTTCAGTCCGTTTGGATATAGTGTTAGTATTAGTGCAAGATAGGTGCACGGTTTGTGCCAAACGTACCATAGGCTCAGAAATCATTTTAGACGCACCCGATGGTACTCCTAGGTGACGAGGCTCAAGTGGAATCTTGTTTTGGTCCGTTTGGAGATAGTGTTAGTATCAGTGCAAGAAAGGTGCACGGTTTGTGCCAAACAAGGCTCAGAAATCATTTCGGAAGCACCCGATGGAACTCCTAGGTGAGGAGGCTCAAGTGGAATCTTGTTTCGGTCCGTTTGGAGATAGTGTTAGTATTAGTGCAAGATAGGAGCACGGTTTGTTCCAAACAAGGCTCGGAAATCATTTTGACCACACCCGATAGAACTCCTAGGTGACGAGGCTCAAGTGGAATCTCGTTTCGGTCCGTTTGGATATAGTGTTAGTATTAGTGCAAGATAGGTGCACGGTTTGTGCCAAACGTACCATAGGCTCAGAAATCGTTTTGGACGCACCCGATGGTACTCCTAGGTGACGAGGCTCAAGTGGAATCTTGTTTTGGTCCGTTTGGAGATAGTGTTATTATCAGTGCAAGATAGGTGCATGGTTTGTGCCAAACAAGACTCAAAAATCATTTCGGAAGCACCCGATGGAACTCCTAGATGACGAGGCTCAAGTGGAATCATGTTTCGGTCCGTTAGGAGATAGTGTTAGTATTAGTGCAAGACAGGTGCACGGTTTGTTCCAAACGTACCATAGGCTCAGAAATCATTTTGGACGCACCCGATGGTACTCCTAGGTGACGAGGCTCAAGTGGAATCTTGTTTCGGTCCGTTTGGAGATAGTGTTAGTATTAGTGCAAGACAGGTGCACGGTTTGTTCCAAACAAGGCTCGGAAATCATTTTGACTGCACCCGGTAGAACTCCTAGGTGACGAGGCTCAAGTGGAATCTCGTTTCGGTCCGTTTGGATATAGTGTTAGTATTAGTGCAAGATATGTGCACGGTTTGTAACAAACGTAACATAGGCTCAGAAATCGTTTTGCACGCACCCGATGGTACTCCTAGGTGATGAGGCTCAAGTGGAATCTTGTTTCGGTCCGTTTGGAGATAGTGTTAGTATTAGTGCAAGACAGGTGCACGGTTTGTTCCATACAAGGCTCGAAAATCATTTTGACCGCACCCGATAGAACTCCTAGGTGACGAGGCTCAAGTGGAATCTTGTTTCGGTCCGTTTGGATATAGTGTTAGTATTAGTGCAAGATATGTGCATGGTTTGTTCCAAACGTACCATAGGCTCAGAAATCATTTTGGACGCACCCCATGGTACTCCTAGGTGACGAGGCTCAAGTGGAATCTTGTTTCGGTCCGTTTGGAGATAGTGTTAGTATTAGTGCAAGACAGGTGCACGGTTTGTTCCAAACAAGGCTCGGAAATCATTTTGACCGCACCCGGTAGAACTCCTAGGTGACCAGGCTCAAGTGGAATCTCGTTTCGGTCCGTTTGGATATAGTGTTAGTATTAGTGCAAGATATGTGCACGGTTTGTAACAAACATAACATAGGCTCATAAATCGTTTTGGACGCACCCGATGGTACTCCTAGGTGACGAGGCTCAAGTGGAATCTTGTTTCGGTCCGTTTGGAGATAGTGTTAGTATTAGTGCAAGACAGGTGCACGGTTTGTTCCAAACAAGGCTCGGAAATCATTTTGACCGCACCCGGTAGAACTCCTAGGTGACGAGGCTCAAGTGGAATCTTGTTTCGGTCCGTTTGGAGATAGTGTTAGTATCAGTGCAACATAGGTGCACGGTTTCTTCCAAACAAGGCTCAGAAATCATTTTGGCCGCACTCGATAGAACTCCTAGGTGACGAGGCTCAAGTGGAATCTTGTTTCGGTCTGTTTGGATATAGTGTTAGTATTAGTGCAAGATATGTGCACGGTCTGTGCCAAATGTACCATAGGCTCAGAAATCGTTTTGCACGCACCCGATGGTACTCCTAGGCGATGAGGCTCAAGTGGAATCTAATTTTGGTCCGTTTGGAGATAGTGTTAGTATTAGTGCAAGATAGGTGCACGGTTTGTTCCAAACAAGGCTCGGAAATCATTTTGACCGCACCCGATAGAACTCCTAGGTGACGAGGCTCAAGTTGAATCTCATTTCGGTCCGTTTGGATATAGTGTTAGTATTAGTGCAAGATACGTGCACGGTTTGTAACAAACGTACCATAGGCTCAGAAATTATTTTGGACACACCCGATGGTACTCCTAGGTGACGAGGCTCAAGTGGAATCTTGTTTCGGTCCGTTTGGATATAGTGTTAGTATTAGTGCAAGATATGTGCACGGTTTGTGCCAAACGTACCATAGGCTCAGAAATCATTTTAGACGCACCCGATGGTACTCCTAGGTGACGAGGCTCAAGTGGAATCTTGTTTTGGTCCGTTTGGAGATAGTGTTAGTATCAGTGCAAGAAAGGTGCACGGTTTGTGCCAAACAAGGCTCGGAAATCATTTCGGAAGCACCCGATGGAACTCCTAGGTGAGGAGGCTCAAGTGGAATCTTGTTTCGGTCCGTTTGGAGATAGTGTTAGTATTAGTGCAAGATAGGAGCACGGTTTGTTCCAAACAAGGCTCGGAAATCATTTTGACCACACCCGATAGAACTCCTAGGTGACGAGGCTCAAGTGGAATCTTGTTTCGGTCCGTTTGGATATAGTGTTAGTATTAGTGCAAGATAGGTGCTCGGTTTGTGCCAAATGTACCATAGGCTCAGAAATCATTTTAGACGCACCCGATGGTACTCCTAGGTGACGAGGCTCAAGTGGAATCTTGTTTTGGTCCGTTTGGAGATAGTGTTAGTATCAGTGCAAGAAAGGTGCACGGTTTGTGCCAAACAAGGCTCAGAAATCATTTCGGAAGCACCCGATGGAACTCCTAGGTGAGGAGGCTCAAGTGGAATCTTGTTTCGGTCCGTTTGGAGATAGTGTTAGTATTAGTGCAAGATAGGAGCACGGTTTGTTCCAAACAAGGCTCGGAAATCATTTTGACCACACCCGATAGAACTCCTAGGTGACGAGGCTCAAGTGGAATCTCGTTTCGGTCCGTTTGGATATAGTGTTAGTATTAGTGCAAGATAGGTGCACGGTTTGTGCCAAACATACCATAGGCTCAGAAATCATTTTGGACGCACCCGATGGTACTCCTAGGTGACGAGGCTCAAGTGGAATCTTGTTTTGGTCCGTTTGGAGATAGTGTTATTATCAGTGCAAGATAGGTGCATGGTTTGTGCCAAACAAGACTCGGAAATCATTTCGGAAGCACCCGATGGAACTCCTAGATGACGAGGCTCAAGTGGAATCATGTTTCGGTCCGTTAGGAGATAGTGTTAGTATTAGTGCAAGGCAGGTGCACGGTTTGTTCCAAACGTACCATAGGCTCAGAAATCATTTTGGACGCACCCGATGGTACTCCTAGGTGACGAGGCTCAAGTGGAATCTTGTTTCGGTCCGTTTGGAGATAGTGTTAGTATTAGTGCAAGACAGGTGCACAGTTTGTTCCAAACAAGGCTCGGAAATCATTTTGACTGCACCCGGTAGAACTCCTAGGTGACGAGGCTCAAGTGGAATCTCGTTTCGGTCCGTTTGGATATAGTGTTAGTATTCGTGCAAGGTATGTGCACGGTTTGTAAGAAACGTAACATAGGCTCAGAAATCGTTTTGCACGCACCCGATGGTACTCCTAGGTGATGAGGCTCAAGTGGAATCTTGTTTCGGTCCGTTTGGAGATAGTGTTAGTATTAGTGCAAGACAGGTGCACGATTTGTTCCATACAAGGCTCGAAAATCATTTTGACCGCACCCGATAGAACTCCTAGGTGACGAGGCTCAAGTGGAATCTTGTTTCGGTCCGTTTGGATATAGTGTTAGTATTAGTGCAAGATATGTGCATGGTTTGTTCCAAACGTACCATAGGCTCAGAAATCATTTTGGACGCACCCCATGGTACTCCTAGGTGACGAGGCTCAAGTGGAATCTTGTTTCGGTCCGTTTGGAGATAGTGTTAGTATTAGTGCAAGACAGGTGCACGGTTTGTTCCAAACAAGGCTCGGAAATCATTTTGACCGCACCCGGTAGAACTCCTAGGTGACCAGGCTCAAGTGGAATCTCGTTTCGGTCCGTTTGGATATAGTGTTAGTATTAGTGCAAGATATGTGCACGGTTTGTAACAAACATAACATAGGCTCATAAATCGTTTTGGACGCACCCGATGGTACTCCTAGGTGACGAGGCTCAAGTGGAATCTTGTTTCGGTCCGTTTGGAGATAGTGTTAGTATTAGTGCAAGACAGGTGCACGGTTTGTTCCAAACAAGGCTCGGAAATCATTTTGACCGCACCCGGTAGAACTCCTAGGTGACGAGGCTCAAGTGGAATCTTGTTTCGGTCCGTTTGGAGATAGTGTTAGTATCAGTGCAACATAGGTGCACGGTTTCTTCCAAACAAGGCTCAGAAATCATTTTGGCCGCACTCGATAGAACTCCTAGGTGACGAGGCTCAAGTGGAATCTTGTTTCGGTCTGTTTGGATATAGTGTTAGTATTAGTGCAAGATATGTGCACGGTCTGTGCCAAATGTACCATAGGCTCAGAAATCGTTTTGCACGCACCCGATGGTACTCCTAGGCGATGAGGCTCAAGTGGAATCTAATTTTGGTCCGTTTGGAGATAGTGTTAGTATTAGTGCAAGATAGGTGCACGGTTTGTTCCAAACAAGGCTCGGAAATCATTTTGACCGCACCCGATAGAACTCCTAGGTGACGAGGCTCAAGTTGAATCTCATTTCGGTCCGTTTGGATATAGTGTTAGTATTAGTGCAAGATACGTGCACGGTTTGTAACAAACGTACCATAGGCTCAGAAATTATTTTGGACACACCCGATGGTACTCCTAGGTGACGAGGCTCAAGTGGAATCTTGTTTCGGTCCGTTTGGATATAGTGTTAGTATTAGTGCAAGATATGTGCACGGTTTGTGCCAAACGTACCATAGGCTCAGAAATCATTTTAGACGCACCCGATGGTACTCCTAGGTGACGAGGCTCAAGTGGAATCTTGTTTTGGTCCGTTTGGAGATAGTGTTAGTATCAGTGCAAGAAAGGTGCACGGTTTGTGCCAAACAAGGCTCGGAAATCATTTCGGAAGCACCCGATGGAACTCCTAGGTGAGGAGGCTCAAGTGGAATCTTGTTTCGGTCCGTTTGGAGATAGTGTTAGTATTAGTGCAAGATAGGAGCACGGTTTGTTCCAAACAAGGCTCGGAAATCATTTTGACCACACCCGATAGAACTCCTAGGTGACGAGGCTCAAGTGGAATCTTGTTTCGGTCCGTTTGGATATAGTGTTAGTATTAGTGCAAGATAGGTGCTCGGTTTGTGCCAAACGTACCATAGGCTCAGAAATCATTTTAGACGCACCCGATGGTACTCCTAGGTGACGAGGCTCAAGTGGAATCTTGTTTTGGTCCGTTTGGAGATAGTGTTAGTATCAGTGCAAGAAAGGTGCACGGTTTGTGCCAAACAAGGCTCAGAAATCATTTCGGAAGCACCCGATGGAACTCCTAGGTGAGGAGGCTCAAGTGGAATCTTGTTTCGGTCCGTTTGGAGATAGTGTTAGTATTAGTGCAAGATAGGAGCACGGTTTGTTCCAAACAAGGCTCGGAAATCATTTTGACCACACCCGATAGAACTCCTAGGTGACGAGGCTCAAGTGGAATCTCGTTTCGGTCCGTTTGGATATAGTGTTAGTATTAGTGCAAGATAGGTGCACGGTTTGTGCCAAACGTACCATAGGCTCAGAAATCGTTTTGGACGCACCCGATGGTACTCCTAGGTGACGAGGCTCAAGTGGAATCTTGTTTTGGTCCGTTTGGAGATAGTGTTATTATCAGTGCAAGATAGGTGCATGGTTTGTGCCAAACAAGACTCGGAAATCATTTCGGAAGCACCCGATGGAACTCCTAGATGACGAGGCTCAAGTGGAATCATGTTTCGGTCCGTTAGGAGATAGTGTTAGTATTAGTGCAAGGCAGGTGCACGGTTTGTTCCAAACGTACCATAGGCTCAGAAATCATTTTGGACGCACCCGATGGTACTCCTAGGTGACGAGGCTCAAGTGGAATCTTGTTTCGGTCCGTTTGGAGATAGTGTTAGTATTAGTGCAAGACAGGTGCACAGTTTGTTCCAAACAAGGCTCGGAAATCATTTTGACTGCACCCGGTAGAACTCCTAGGTGACGAGGCTCAAGTGGAATCTCGTTTCGGTCCGTTTGGATATAGTGTTAGTATTCGTGCAAGGTATGTGCACGGTTTGTAAGAAACGTAACATAGGCTCAGAAATCGTTTTGCACGCACCCGATGGTACTCCTAGGTGATGAGGCTCAAGTGGAATCTTGTTTCGGTCCGTTTGGAGATAGTGTTAGTATTAGTGCAAGACAGGTGCACGATTTGTTCCATACAAGGCTCGAAAATCATTTTGACCGCACCCGATAGAACTCCTAGGTGACGAGGCTCAAGTGGAATCTCGTTTCGGTCCGTTTGGATATAGTGTTAATATTAGTGCAAGATATGTGCACGGTCTGTGCCAAATGTACCATAGGCTCAGAAATCGTTTTGCACGCACCCGATGGTACTCCTAGGTGATGAGGCTCAAGTGGAATCTTATTTCGGTCCGTTTGGAGATAGTGTTAGTATTAGTGCAAGATAGGTGCACGGTTTGTTCCAAACAAGGCTCGGAAATCATTTTGAACGCACCCGATAGAACTCCTAGGTGACGAGGCTCAAGTGAAATCTCGTTTCGTTCTGTTTGGATATAGTGTTAGTATTAGTGCAAGATAGGTGCACGGTTTGTGCCAAACGTACCATAGGCTCAGAAATCATTTTGGACGAACCCGATGGTACTCCTAGGTGACGAGGCTCAAGTGGAATCTTGTTTCGGTCCGTTTGGAGATAGTGTTAGTATCAGTGCAAGAAAGGTGCACGGTTTGTGCCAAACAAGGCTCGGAAATTATTTCGGAAGCACCCGATGGAAGTCCTAGGTGAGGAGGCTCAAGTGGAATCTTGTTTCGGTCCATTTGGAGATAGTGTTACTATTAGTGCAAGATAGGAGCACGGTTTGTTCCAAACAAGGCTCGGAAATCATTTTGACCACACCCGATAGAACTCCTAGGTGACGAGGCTCAAGTGGAATCTCGTTTCGGTCCGTTTGGATATAGTGTTAGTATTAGTGCAAGATAGGTGCACGGTTTGTGCCAAACGTACCATAGGCTCAGAAATCATTTTGGACGCACCCGATGGTACTCCTAGGTGACGAGGGTCAAGTGGAATCTTGTTTTGGTCCGTTTGGAGATAGTGTTATTATCATTGCAAGATAGGTGCATGGTTTGTACCAAACAAGACCCGGAAATCATTTCGGAAGCACCCGATGGAACTCCTAGATGACGAGGCTCAAGTGGAATCATGTTTCGGTCCGTTAGGAGATACTGTTAGTATTAGTGCAAGACAGGTGCACGGTTTGTTCCAAACAAGGATCGGAAATCATTTTGACCGCACCCGATAGAACTCCTGGGTGACGAGGCTCAATTGAATCTCATTTCGGTCCGTTTGGATATAGTGTTAGTATTAGTGCAAGATAAGTGCACGGTCTGTGCCAAATGTACCATAGGCTCAGAAATCGTTTTCGACACACCCGATGGTACTCCTAGGTGACGTGGCTCAAGTGGAATCTTGTTTCGGCCCGTTTGGAGATAGTGTTAGTATCAGTGTAAGATAGGTGCATGGTTTGTGCCAAACAAGACTCAAAAATCATTTCAGAAGCACCCGATGGAACTCTTAGGTGATGAGGCTCAAGTGGAATCTTATTTCGGCCCGTTTGGAGATAGTGTTAGTATTAGTGCAAGATAGGTGCACGGTTTGTTCCAAACAAGGCTCAGAAATCATTTTGACCGCACCCGATACAACTCCTAGGTGACGAGGCTCAAGTGGAATCTAATTTTGGTCCGTTTGGAGATAGTGTTAGTATTAGTGCAAGATAGGTGCACGGTTTGTTCCAAACAAGGCTCGGAAATCATTTTGACCGCACCCGATAGAACTCCTAGGTGACGAGGCTCAAGTGGAATCTCATTTCGGTCCGTTTGGATATAGTGTTAGTATTAGTGCAAGATACGTGCACGGTTTGTAACAAACGTACCATAGGCTCAGAAATTATTTTGGACACACCCGATGGTACTCCTAGGTGACGAGGCTCAAGTGGAATCTTGTTTCGGTCCATTTGGATATAGTGTTAGTATTAGTGCAAGATATGTGCACGGTTTGTGCCAAACGTACCATAGGCTCAGAAATCATTTTAGACGCACCCGATGGTACTCCTAGGTGACGAGGCTCAAGTGGAATCTTGTTTTGGTCCGTTTGGAGATAGTGTTAGTATCAGTGCAAGAAAGGTGCACGGTTTGTGCCAAACAAGGCTCGGAAATCATTTCGGAAGCACCCGATAGAACTCCTAGGTGAGGAGGCTCAAGTGGAATCTTATTTCGGTCCGTTTGGAGATAGTGTTAGTATTAGTGCAAGATAGGAGCACGGTTTGTTCCAAACAAGGCTCGGAAATCATTTTGACCACACCCGATAGAACTCCTAGGTGACGAGGCTCAAGTGGAATCTTGTTTCGGTCCGTTTGGATATAGTGTTAGTATTAGTGCAAGATAGGTGCACGGTTTGTGCCAAACGTACCATAGGCTCAGAAATCATTTTAGACGCACCCGATGGTACTCCTAGGTGACGAGGCTCAAGTGGAATCTTGTTTTGGTCCGTTTGGAGATAGTGTTAGTATCAGTGCAAGAAAGGTGCACGGTTTGTGCCAAACAAGGCTCAGAAATCATTTCGGAAGCACCCGATGGAACTCCTAGGTGAGGAGGCTCAAGTGGAATCTTGTTTCGGTCCGTTTGGAGATAGTGTTAGTATTAGTGCAAGATAGGAGCACGGTTTGTTCCAAACAAGGCTCGGAAATCATTTTGACCACACCCGATAGAACTCCTAGGTGACGAGGCTCAAGTGGAATCTCGTTTCGGTCCGTTTGGATATAGTGTTAGTATTAGTGCAAGATAGGTGCACGGTTTGTGCCAAACGTACCATAGGCTCAGAAATCGTTTTGGACGGACCCGATGGTACTCCTAGGTGACGAGGCTCAAGTGGAATCTTGTTTTGGTCCGTTTGGAGATAGTGTTATTATCAGTGCAAGATAGGTGCATGGTTTGTGCCAAACAAGACTCGGAAATCATTTCGGAAGCACCCGATGGAACTCCTAGATGACGAGGCTCAAGTGGAATCATGTTTCGGTCCGTTAGGAGATAGTGTTAGTATTAGTGCAAGGCAGGTGCACGGTTTGTTCCAAACGTACCATAGGCTCAGAAATCATTTTGGACGCACCCGATGGTACTCCTAGGTGACGAGGCTCAAGTGGAATCTTGTTTCGGTCCGTTTGGAGATAGTGTTAGTATTAGTGCAAGACAGGTGCACAGTTTGTTCCAAACAAGGCTCGGAAATCATTTTGACTGCACCCGGTAGAACTCCTAGGTGACGAGGCTCAAGTGGAATCTCGTTTCGGTCCGTTTGGATATAGTGTTAGTATTAGTGCAAGGTATGTGCACGGTTTGTAAGAAACGTAACATAGGCTCAGAAATCGTTTTGCACGCACCCGATGGTACTCCTAGGTGATGAGGCTCAAGTGGAATCTTGTTTCGGTCCGTTTGGAGATAGTGTTAGTATTAGTGCAAGACAGGTGCACGATTTGTTCCATACAAGGCTCGAAAATCATTTTGACCGCACCCGATAGAACTCCTAGGTGACGAGGCTCAAGTGGAATCTCGTTTCGGTCCGTTTGGATATAGTGTTAATATTAGTGCAAGATATGTGCACGGTCTGTGCCAAATGTACCATAGGCTCAGAAATCGTTTTGCACGCACCCGATGGTACTCCTAGGTGATGAGGCTCAAGTGGAATCTTATTTCGGTCCGTTTGGAGATAGTGTTAGTATTAGTGCAAGATAGGTGCACGGTTTGTTCCAAACAAGGCTCGGAAATCATTTTGAACGCACCCGATAGAACTCCTAGGTGACGAGGCTCAAGTGAAATCTCGTTTCGTTCTGTTTGGATATAGTGTTAGTATTAGTGCAAGATTGGTGCACGGTTTGTGCCAAACGTACCATAGGCTCAGAAATCATTTTGGACGCACCCGATGGTACTCCTAGGTGACGAGGCTCAAGTGGAATCTTGTTTCGGTCCGTTTGGAGATAGTGTTAGTATCAGTGCAAGAAAGGTGCACGGTTTGTGCCAAACAAGGCTCGGAAATTATTTCGGAAGCACCCGATGGAAGTCCTAGGTGAGGAGGCTCAAGTGGAATCTTGTTTCGGTCCATTTGGAGATAGTGTTACTATTAGTGCAAGATAGGAGCACGGTTTGTTCCAAACAAGGCTCGGAAATCATTTTGACCACACCCGATAGAACTCCTAGGTGACGAGGCTCAAGTGGAATCTCGTTTCGGTCCGTTTGGATATAGTGTTAGTATTAGTGCAAGATAGGTGCACGGTTTGTGCCAAACGTACCATAGGCTCAGAAATCATTTTGGACGCACCCGATGGTACTCCTAGGTGACGAGGGTCAAGTGGAATCTTGTTTTGGTCCGTTTGGAGATAGTGTTATTATCATTGCAAGATAGGTGCATGGTTTGTACCAAACAAGACCCGGAAATCATTTCGGAAGCACCCGATGGAACTCCTAGATGACGAGGCTCAAGTGGAATCATGTTTCGGTCCGTTAGGAGATACTGTTAGTATTAGTGCAAGACAGGTGCACGGTTTGTTCCAAACAAGGATCGGAAATCATTTTGACCGCACCCGATAGAACTCCTGGGTGACGAGGCTCAATTGAATCTCATTTCGGTCCGTTTGGATATAGTGTTAGTATTAGTGCAAGATAAGTGCACGGTCTGTGCCAAATGTACCATAGGCTCAGAAATCGTTTTCGACACACCCGATGGTACTCCTAGGTGACGTGGCTCAAGTGGAATCTTGTTTCGGCCCGTTTGGAGATAGTGTTAGTATCAGTGTAAGATAGGTGCATGGTTTGTGCCAAACAAGACTCAAAAATCATTTCAGAAGCACCCGATGGAACTCTTAGGTGATGAGGCTCAAGTGGAATCTTATTTCGGCCCGTTTGGAGATAGTGTTAGTATTAGTGCAAGATAGGTGCACGGTTTGTTCCAAACAAGGCTCAGAAATCATTTTGACCGCACCCGATACAACTCCTAGGTGACGAGGCTCAAGTGGAATCTCGTTTTAGTCCGTTTGGATATAGTGTTAGTATTAGTGCAAGATATGTGCACGGTTTGTAACAAACGTAACATAGGCTCATAAATCGTTTTGCACGCACCCGATGGTACTCCTTGTTGACGAGGCTCAAGTGGAATCTTATTTCAGTCCATTTGGAGATAGTGTTAGTATTAGTGCAAGATAGGTGCACGGTTTGTTCCAAACAAGGCTCAGAAATCATTTTGACCGCACCCGATAGAACTCCTAGGTGACGAGGCTCAAGTGAAATCTTGTTTCGGTTTGTTTGGATATAGTGTTAGTATTAGTGCAAGATAGGTGCACAGTTTGTGCCAAACATACCATAGGCTCAGAAACCGTTTTGCACGCACCCGATGGTACTCCTTGGCGACGAGGCTCAAGTGGAATCTTGTTTCGATCCGTTTGGAGATAGTGTTAGTATTAGTGCAAGATAGGTGCACGGTTTGTTCCATACGAGGCTCGAAAATCATTTCGACCGCACCCGATAGAACTCCTAGGTGACGAGGCTCAAGTGGAATCTCGTTTTGGTCCGTTTGGATATAGTGTTAGTATTAGTGCAAGATATGTGCATGGTTTGTGCCAAATGTACCATAGGCTAAGAAATCGTTTTGGACGCACCCGATGGTACTCCTGGGTGACGAGGCTCAAGTGGAATCTTGTTTCGGTCCGTTTGGAGATAGTGTTAGTATCAGTGCAAGATAGGTGCACGGTTTGTGCCAAACAAGGCTCGGAAATCATTTCTGAAGCACCCGATGGAACTCCTAGGTGATGAGGCTCAAGTGGAATCTTGTTTCAGTCTGTTTGGAGATAGTGTTAGTATTAGTGCAAGACAGGTGCATGGTTTGTTCCAAACAAGGCTCGGAAATCATTTTGACCGCACCCGATAGAACTCCTAGGTGACGAGGCTCAAGTGGAATCTCGTTTTGGTCCGTTTGGATATAGTGTTAGTATTAGTGCAAGATATGTGCACGGTCTGTGCCAAATGTACCATAGGCTCAGAAATCGTTTTGTACGCACCCGATGGTACTCCTAGTTGACGAGGCTCAAGTGGAATCTTGTTTCGGTCCGTTTGGATATAGTGTTAGTATTAGTGCAAGACAGGTGCACGGTTTGTTCCAAACAAGGCTCGGAAATCATTTTGACCACACCCGGTAGAACTCCTAGGTGACGAGGCTCAAGTGGAATCTTGTTTCGGTCCGTTTGGATATAGTGTTAGTATTAGTGCAAGACAGGTGCACGGTTTGTTCCAAACAAGGCTCGGAAATCATTTTGACCGCACCCGGTAGAACTCCTAGGTGACGAGGCCCAAGTGGAATCTCGTTTCGGTCCGTTTGAATATAGTGTTAGTATTAGTGCAAGATATGTGCACGGTTTGTAACAAACATAACATAGGCTCATAAATCGTTTTGCACGCACCCGATGGTACTCCTAGGTGATGAGGCTCAAGTGGAATCTTGTTTCGGTCCGTTTGGAGATAGTGTTAGTATTAGTGCAAGACAGGTGCACGGTTTGTTCCATACAAGGCTCGAAAATCATTTTGACCGCACCCGATAGAACTCCTAGGTGACGAGGCTCAAGTGGAATCTCGTTTCGGTCCGTTTGGATATAGTGTTAATATTAGTGCAAGATATGTGCACGGTCTGTGCCAAATGTACCATAGGCTCAGAAATCGTTTTGCACGCACCCGATGGTACTCCTAGGTGATGAGGCTCAAGTGGAATCTTATTTCGGTCCGTTTGGAGATAGTGTTAGTATTAGTGCAAGATAGGTGCACGGTTTGTTCCAAACAAGGCTCGGAAATCATTTTGAACGCACCCGATAGAACTCCTAGGTGACGAGGCTCAAGTGAAATCTCGTTTCGTTCTGTTTGGATATAGTGTTAGTATTAGTGCAAGATAGGTGCACGGTTTGTGCCAAACGTACCATAGGCTCAGAAATCATTTTGGACGCACCCGATGGTACTCCTAGGTGACGAGGCTCAAGTGGAATCTTGTTTCGGTCCGTTTGGAGATAGTGTTAGTATCAGTGCAAGAAAGGTGCACGGTTTGTGCCAAACAAGGCTCGGAAATTATTTCGGAAGCACCCGATGGAAGTCCTAGGTGAGGAGGCTCAAGTGGAATCTTGTTTCGGTCCATTTGGAGATAGTGTTACTATTAGTGCAAGATAGGAGCACGGTTTGTTCCAAACAAGGCTCGGAAATCATTTTGACCACACCCGATAGAACTCCTAGGTGACGAGGCTCAAGTGGAATCTCGTTTCGGTCCGTTTGGATATAGTGTTAGTATTAGTGCAAGATAGGTGCACGGTTTGTGCCAAACGTACCATAGGCTCAGAAATCATTTTGGACGCACCCGATGGTACTCCTAGGTGACGAGGGTCAAGTGGAATCTTGTTTTGGTCCGTTTGGAGATAGTGTTATTATCATTGCAAGATAGGTGCATGGTTTGTACCAAACAAGACCCGGAAATCATTTCGGAAGCACCCGATGGAACTCCTAGATGACGAGGCTCAAGTGGAATCATGTTTCGGTCCGTTAGGAGATACTGTTAGTATTAGTGCAAGACAGGTGCACGGTTTGTTCCAAACAAGGATCGGAAATCATTTTGACCGCACCCGATAGAACTCCTGGGTGACGAGGCTCAATTGAATCTCATTTCGGTCCGTTTGGATATAGTGTTAGTATTAGTGCAAGATAAGTGCACGGTCTGTGCCAAATGTACCATAGGCTCAGAAATCGTTTTCGACACACCCGATGGTACTCCTAGGTGACGTGGCTCAAGTGGAATCTTGTTTCGGCCCGTTTGGAGATAGTGTTAGTATCAGTGTAAGATAGGTGCATGGTTTGTGCCAAACAAGACTCAAAAATCATTTCAGAAGCACCCGATGGAACTCTTAGGTGATGAGGCTCAAGTGGAATCTTATTTCGGCCCGTTTGGAGATAGTGTTAGTATTAGTGCAAGATAGGTGCACGGTTTGTTCCAAACAAGGCTCAGAAATCATTTTGACCGCACCCGATACAACTCCTAGGTGACGAGGCTCAAGTGGAATCTCGTTTTAGTCCGTTTGGATATAGTGTTAGTATTAGTGCAAGATATGTGCACGGTTTGTAACAAACGTAACATAGGCTCATAAATCGTTTTGCACGCACCCGATGGTACTCCTTGTTGACGAGGCTCAAGTGGAATCTTATTTCAGTCCATTTGGAGATAGTGTTAGTATTAGTGCAAGATAGGTGCACGGTTTGTTCCAAACAAGGCTCAGAAATCATTTTGACCGCACCCGATAGAACTCCTAGGTGACGAGGCTCAAGTGAAATCTTGTTTCGGTTTGTTTGGATATAGTGTTAGTATTAGTGCAAGATAGGTGCACAGTTTGTGCCAAACATACCATAGGCTCAGAAACCGTTTTGCACGCACCCGATGGTACTCCTTGGCGACGAGGCTCAAGTGGAATCTTGTTTCGATCCGTTTGGAGATAGTGTTAGTATTAGTGCAAGATAGGTGCACGGTTTGTTCCATACGAGGCTCGAAAATCATTTCGACCGCACCCGATAGAACTCCTAGGTGACGAGGCTCAAGTGGAATCTCGTTTTGGTCCGTTTGGATATAGTGTTAGTATTAGTGCAAGATATGTGCATGGTTTGTGCCAAATGTACCATAGGCTAAGAAATCGTTTTGGACGCACCCGATGGTACTCCTGGGTGACGAGGCTCAAGTGGAATCTTGTTTCGGTCCGTTTGGAGATAGTGTTAGTATCAGTGCAAGATAGGTGCACGGTTTGTGCCAAACAAGGCTCGGAAATCATTTCTGAAGCACCCGATGGAACTCCTAGGTGATGAGGCTCAAGTGGAATCTTGTTTCAGTCTGTTTGGAGATAGTGTTAGTATTAGTGCAAGACAGGTGCATGGTTTGTTCCAAACAAGGCTCGGAAATCATTTTGACCGCACCCGATAGAACTCCTAGGTGACGAGGCTCAAGTGGAATCTCGTTTTGGTCCGTTTGGATATAGTGTTAGTATTAGTGCAAGATATGTGCACGGTCTGTGCCAAATGTACCATAGGCTCAGAAATCGTTTTGTACGCACCCGATGGTACTCCTAGTTGACGAGGCTCAAGTGGAATCTTGTTTCGGTCCGTTTGGATATAGTGTTAGTATTAGTGCAAGACAGGTGCACGGTTTGTTCCAAACAAGGCTCGGAAATCATTTTGACCACACCCGGTAGAACTCCTAGGTGACGAGGCTCAAGTGGAATCTTGTTTCGGTCCGTTTGGATATAGTGTTAGTATTAGTGCAAGACAGGTGCACGGTTTGTTCCAAACAAGGCTCGGAAATCATTTTGACCGCACCCGGTAGAACTCCTAGGTGACGAGGCCCAAGTGGAATCTCGTTTCGGTCCGTTTGAATATAGTGTTAGTATTAGTGCAAGATATGTGCACGGTTTGTAACAAACATAACATAGGCTCATAAATCGTTTTGCACGCACCCGATGGTACTCCTAGGTGATGAGGCTCAAGTGGAATCTTGTTTCGGTCCGTTTGGAGATAGTGTTAGTATTAGTGCAAGACAGGTGCACGGTTTGTTCCATACAAGGCTCGAAAATCATTTTGACCGCACCCGATAGAACTCCTAGGTGACGAGGCTCAAGTGGAATCTCGTTTCGGTCCGTTTGGATATAGTGTTAATATTAGTGCAAGATATGTGCACGGTCTGTGCCAAATGTACCATAGGCTCAGAAATCGTTTTGCACGCACCCGATGGTACTCCTAGGTGATGAGGCTCAAGTGGAATCTTATTTCGGTCCGTTTGGAGATAGTGTTAGTATTAGTGCAAGATAGGTGCACGGTTTGTTCCAAACAAGGCTCGGAAATCATTTTGAACGCACCCGATAGAACTCCTAGGTGACGAGGCTCAAGTGAAATCTCGTTTCGTTCTGTTTGGATATAGTGTTAGTATTAATGCAAGATAGGTGCACGGTTTGTGCCAAACGAACCATAGGCTCAGAAATCATTTTGGACGCACCCGATGGTACTCCTAGGTGACGAGGCTCAAGTGGAATCTTGTTTCGGTCCGTTTGGAGATAGTGTTAGTATCAGTGCAAGAAAGGTGCACGGTTTGTGCCAAACAAGGCTCGGAAATTATTTCGGAAGCACCCGATGGAAGTCCTAGGTGAGGAGGCTCAAGTGGAATCTTGTTTTGGTCCGTTTGGAGATAGTGTTATTATCATTGCAAGATAGGTGCATGGTTTGTACCAAACAAGACTCGGAAATCATTTCGGAAGCACCCGATGGAACTCCTAGATGACGAGGCTCAAGTGGAATCATGTTTCGGTCCATTAGGAGATAGTGTTAGTATTAGTGCAAGACAGGTGCACGGTTTGTTCCAAACAAGGATCGGAAATCATTTTGACCGCACCCGATAGAACTCCTGGGTGACGAGGCTCAAGTGAATCTCGTTTCGGTTTGTTTGGATATAGTGTTAGTATTAGTGCAAGATAGGTGCACAGTTTGTGCCAAACATACCATAGGCTCAGAAACCGTTTTGCACGCACCCGATGGTACTCCTTGGCGACGAGGCTCAAGTGGAATCTTGTTTCGATCCGTTTGGAGATAGTGTTAGTATTAGTGCAAGATAGGTGCACGGTTTGTTCCATACGAGGCTCGAAAATCATTTCGACCGCACCCGATAGAACTCCTAGGTGACGAGGCTCAAGTGGAATCTCGTTTTGGTCCGTTTGGATATAGTGTTAGTATTAGTGCAAGATATGTGCATGGTTTGTGCCAAATGTACCATAGGCTAAGAAATCGTTTTGGACGCACCCGATGGTACTCCTGGGTGACGAGGCTCAAGTGGAATCTTGTTTCGGTCCGTTTGGAGATAGTGTTAGTATCAGTGCAAGATAGGTGCACGGTTTGTGCCAAACAAGGCTCGGAAATCATTTCTGAAGCACCCGATGGAACTCCTAGGTGATGAGGCTCAAGTGGAATCTTGTTTCAGTCTGTTTGGAGATAGTGTTAGTATTAGTGCAAGACAGGTGCATGGTTTGTTCCAAACAAGGCTCGGAAATCATTTTGACCGCACCCGATAGAACTCCTAGGTGACGAGGCTCAAGTGGAATCTCGTTTTGGTCCGTTTGGATATAGTGTTAGTATTAGTGCAAGATATGTGCACGGTCTGTGCCAAATGTACCATAGGCTCAGAAATCGTTTTGTACGCACCCGATGGTACTCCTAGTTGACGAGGCTCAAGTGGAATCTTGTTTCGGTCCGTTTGGATATAGTGTTAGTATTAGTGCAAGACAGGTGCACGGTTTGTTCCAAACAAGGCTCGGAAATCATTTTGACCACACCCGGTAGAACTCCTAGGTGACGAGGCTCAAGTGGAATCTTGTTTCGGTCCGTTTGGATATAGTGTTAGTATTAGTGCAAGACAGGTGCACGGTTTGTTCCAAACAAGGCTCGGAAATCATTTTGACCGCACCCGGTAGAACTCCTAGGTGACGAGGCCCAAGTGGAATCTCGTTTCGGTCCGTTTGAATATAGTGTTAGTATTAGTGCAAGATATGTGCACGGTTTGTAACAAACATAACATAGGCTCATAAATCGTTTTGCACGCACCCGATGGTACTCCTAGGTGATGAGGCTCAAGTGGAATCTTGTTTCGGTCCGTTTGGAGATAGTGTTAGTATTAGTGCAAGACAGGTGCACGGTTTGTTCCATACAAGGCTCGAAAATCATTTTGACCGCACCCGATAGAACTCCTAGGTGACGAGGCTCAAGTGGAATCTCGTTTCGGTCCGTTTGGATATAGTGTTAATATTAGTGCAAGATATGTGCACGGTCTGTGCCAAATGTACCATAGGCTCAGAAATCGTTTTGCACGCACCCGATGGTACTCCTAGGTGATGAGGCTCAAGTGGAATCTTATTTCGGTCCGTTTGGAGATAGTGTTATTAGTGCAAGATAGGTGCACGGTTTGTTCCAAACAAGGCTCGGAAATCATTTTGAACGCACCCGATAGAACTCCTAGGTGACGAGGCTCAAGTGAAATCTCGTTTCGTTCTGTTTGGATATAGTGTTAGTATTAGTGCAAGATAGGTGCACGGTTTGTGCCAAACGAACCATAGGCTCAGAAATCATTTTGGACGCACCCGATGGTACTCCTAGGTGACGAGGCTCAAGTGGAATCTTGTTTCGGTCCGTTTGGAGATAGTGTTAGTATCAATGCAAGAAAGGTGCACGGTTTGTGCCAAACAAGGCTCGGAAATTATTTCGGAAGCACCCGATGGAAGTCCTAGGTGAGGAGGCTCAAGTGGAATCTTGTTTCGGTCCATTTGGAGATAGTGTTAGTATTAGTGCAAGATAGGAGCACGGTTTGTTTCAAACAAGGCTCGGAAATCATTTTGACCACACCCGATAGAACTCCTAGGTGACGAGGCTCAAGTGGAATCTCGTTTTGGTCCATTTGGATATAGTGTTAGTATTAGTGCAAGATAGGTGCACGGTTTGTGCCAAACGTACCATAGGCTCAGAAATCGTTTTGGACGCACCCGATGGTACTCCTAGGTGACGAGGGTCAAGTGGAATCTTGTTTTGGTCCGTTTGGAGATAGTGTTATTATCATTGCAAGATAGGTGCATGGTTTGTACCAAACAAGACTCGGAAATCATTTCGGAAGCACCCGATGGAACTCCTAGATGACGAGGCTCAAGTGGAATCATGTTTCGGTCCGTTAGGAGATAGTGTTAGTATTAGTGCAAGATAGGTGCATGGTTTGTTCCAAACAAGGATCGGAAATCATTTTGACCGCACCCGATAGAACTCCTGGGTGACGAGGCTCAAGTGAATCTCGTTTCGGTCTGTTTGGATATAGTGTTAGTATTAGTGCAAGATAGGTGCACGGTCTGTGCCAAATGTACCATAGGCTCAGAAATCATTTTCGACACACCCGATGGTACTCCTAGGTGACGTGGCTCAAGTGGAATCTTGTTTCGGTCCGTTTGGAGATAGTGTTAGTATCAGTGTAAGATAGGTGCATGGTTTGTGCCAAACAAGACTCAAAAATCATTTCAGAAGCACCCGATGGAACTCTTAGGTGATGAGGCTCAAGTGGAATCTTATTTCGGCCCGTTTGGAGATAGTGTTAGTATTAGTGCAAGATAGGTGCACGGTTTGTTCCAAACAAGGCTCAGAAATCATTTTGACCGCACCCGATACAACTCCTAGGTGACGAGGCTCAAGTGGAATCTCGTTTCAGTCCGTTTGGATATAGTGTTAGTATTAGTGCAAGATATGTGCACGGTTTGTAACAAACGTAACATAGGCTCATAAATCGTTTTGCACGCACCCGATGGTACTCCTTGTTGACGAGGCTCAAGTGGAATCTTATTTCAGTCCATTTGGAGATAGTGTTAGTATTAGTGCAAGATAGGTGCACGGTTTGTTCCAAACAAGGCTCAGAAATCATTTTGACCGCACCCGATAGAACTCCTAGGTGACGAGGCTCAAGTGAAATCTTGTTTCGGTTTGTTTGGATATAGTGTTAGTATTAGTGCAAGATAGGTGCACAGTTTGTGCCAAACATACCATAGGCTCAGAAACCGTTTTGCACGCACCCGATGGTACTCCTTGGTGACGAGGCTCAAGTGGAATCTTGTTTCGGTCCGTTTGGAGATAGTGTTAGTATTAGTGCAAGACAGGTGCACGGTTTGTTCCATACGAGGCTCGAAAATCATTTCGACCGCACCCGATAGAACTCCTAGGTGACGAGGCTCAAGTGGAATCTCGTTTTGGTCCGTTTGGATATAGTGTTAGTATTAGTGCAAGATATGTGCATGGTTTGTGCCAAATGTACCATAGGCTAAGAAATCGTTTTGGACGCACCCGATGGTACTCCTGGGTGACGAGGCTCAAGTGGAATCTTGTTTCGGTCCGTTTGGAGATAGTGTTAGTATCAGTGCAAGATAGGTGCACGGTTTGTGCCAAACAAGGCTCGGAAATCATTTCTGAAGCACCCGATGGAACTCCTAGGTGATGAGGCTCAAGTGGAATCGTGTTTCAGTCCTGTTTGGAGATAGTGTTAGTATTAGTGCAAGATAGGTGCATGGTTTGTTCCAAACAAGGCTCGGAAATCATTTTGACCGCACCCGATAGAACTCCTAGGTGACGAGGCTCAAGTGGAATCTCAGTTTCGGTCCGTTTGGATATAGTGTTAGTATTAGTGCAAGATATGTGCACGGTCTGTGCCAAATGTACCATAGGCTCAGAAATCGTTTGTACGCACACGATGGTACTCCTAGTTGACGAGGCTCAAGTGGAATCTTGTTTCGGTCCGTTTGGATATAGTGTTAGTATTAGTGCAAGACAGGTGCACGGTTTGTTCCAAACAAGGCTCGGAAAATCATTTTGATCCACACCCGGTAGAACTCCTAGGTGACGAGCTCAAGTGGAATCTTGTTTCGGTCCGTTTGGATATAGTGTTAGTATTATAGTGCAAGACAGGTGCACGGTTTGTTCAAACAAGGCTCGGAAATCATTTTGACCGCACCCGGTAGAACTCCTAGGTGACGAGGCCCAAGTGGGAATCTCGTTCGGTCCTGTTGAATAGTAGTGTTAGTATTAGATTGCAAGATATGTGCACGGTTTGTAACAAACAGTAACATAGCTCATAAATCGTTTTGCACGCACCCGATGGTACTCCTAGGTTGAAGAGGCTCAAGTGGAATCTTGTTTCGGTCCGTTTGGAGATAGTGTTAGTATTAGTGCAAGACAGGTGCACGGTTTGTTCCAAACAAGGCTCGGAAATCATTTTGACCGCACCCGGTAGAACTCCTAGGTGACGAGGCTCAAGTGGAATCTCGTTTCGGTCCGTTTGGATATAGTGTTAGTATTAGTGCAAGATATGTGCATGGCTTGTAACAAACATAACATAGGCTCATAAATCGTTTTGCACGCACCCGATGGTACTCCTAGGTGATGAGGCTCAAGTGGAATCTTGTTTCGGTCCGTTTGGAGATAGTGTTAGTATTAGTGCAAGACAGGTGCACGGTTTGTTCCATACAAGGCTCGAAAATCATTTTGACCGCACCCGATAGAACTCCTAGGTGATGAGGCTCAAGTGGAATCTCGTTTCAGTCCGTTTGGATATAGTGTTAATATTAGTGCAAGATAGGTGCATGGTCTGTGTCAAACGTACCATAGGCTCAAAAATCGTTTTGCACGCACCCGATGGTACTCTTGGGTGACGAGGCTCAAGTGGAATCTTGTTTCGGTCCGTTTGGAGATAGTGTTAGTATCAGTGCAACATAGGTGCACGGTTTCTTCCAAACAAGGCTCAGAAATCATTTTGGCCGCACTCGATAGAACTCCTAGGTGACGAGGCTCAAGTGGAATCTTGTTTCGGTCTGTTTGGATATAGTGTTAGTATTAGTGCAAGATATGTGCACGGTCTGTGCCAAATGTACCATAGGCTCAGAAATCGTTTTTGCACGCACCCGATGGTACTCCTAGGTGATGAGGCTCAAGTGGAATCTTATTTCGGTCCGTTTGGAGATAGTGTTAGTATTAGTGCAAGATAGGTGCACGGTTTGTTCCAAACAAGGCTCGGAAATCATTTTGACCGCACCCGATAGAACTCCTAGGTGACGAGGCTCAAGTGGAATCTCATTTCGGTCCGTTTGGATATAGTGTTAGTATTAGTGCAAGATACGTGCACGGTTTGTAACAAACGTACCATAGGCTTAGAAATTATTTTGGACACACCCGATGGTACTCCTAGGTGACGAGGCTCAAGTGGAATCTTGTTTCGGTCCGTTTGGATATAGTGTTAGTATTAGTGCAAGATATGTGCACGGTTTGTGCCCAAATGTACCATAGGCTCAGAAATCATTTTAGACGCACCCGATGGTACTCCTAGGTGACGAGGCTCAAGTGGAATCTTGTTTTGGTCCGTTTGGAGATAGTGTTAGTATCAGTGCAAGAAAGGTGCACGGTTTGTGCCAAACAAGGCTCGGAAATCATTTCGGAAGCACCCGATGGAACTCCTAGGTGAGGAGGCTCAAGTGGAATCTTGTTTCGGTCCTGTTTGGAGATAGTGTTAGTATTAGTGCAAGATAGGAGCACGGTTTGTTCCAAACAAGGCTCGGAAATCATTTTGACCACACCCGATAGAACTCCTAGGTGACGAGGCTCAAGTGGAATCTTGTTTCGGTCCAGTTTGGATATAGTGTTAGTATTAGTGCAAGATAGGTGCACGGTTTGTGCCAAACGTACCATAGGCTCAGAAATCATTTTAGACGCACCTGATGGTACTCCTAGGTGACGAGGCTCAAGTGGAATCTTGTTTTGGTCCGTTTGGAGATAGTGTTTAGTATCAGTGCAAGAAAGGTGCACGGTTTGTGCCAAACAAGGCTCAGAAATCATTTCGGAAGCACCCGATGGAACTCCTAGGTGAGGAGGCTCAAGTGGAATCTTGTTTCGGTCCGTTTGGAGATAGTGTTAGTATTAGTGCAAGATAGGAGCACGGTTTGATCCAAACAAGGCTCGGAAATCATTTTGACCACACCCGATAGAACTCCTAGGTGACGAGGCTCAAGTGGAATCTCGTTTCGGTCCGTTTGGATATAGTGTTAGTATTAGTGCAAGATAGGTGCACGGTTTGTGCCAAACGTACCATAGGCTCAGAAATCGTTTTGGACGCACCCGATGGTACTCCTAGGTGACGTGGCTCAAGTGGAATCTTGTTTTGGTCCATTTGGAGATAGTGTTATATCAGTGCAAGATAGGTGCATGGTTTGTGCCAAACAAGACTCGGAAATCATTTCGGAAGCACCCGATGGAACTCCTAGATGACGAGGCTCAAGTGGAATCATGTTTCGGTCCGTTAGGAGATAGTGTTAGTATTAGTGCAAGACAGGTGCACGGTTTGTTCCAAATGTACCATAGGCTCAGAAATTATTTTGGACGCACCCGATGGTACTCCTAGGTGACGAGGCTCAAGTGGAATCTTGTTTCGGTCTGTTTGGAGATAGTGTTAGTATAAGTGCAAGACAGGTGCACGGTTTGTTCCAAACAAGGCTCGGAAATCATTTTGACCGCACCCGGTAGAACTCCTAGGTGACGAGGCTCAAGTGGAATCTTGTTTCGGTCCGTTTGGAGATAGTGTTAGTATCAGTGCAACATAGGTGCACGGTTTCTTCCAAACAAGGCTCAGAAATCATTTTGGCCGCACTCGATAGAACTCCTAGGTGACGAGGCTCAAGTGGAATCTTGTTTCGGTCTGTTTGGATATAGTGTTAGTATTAGTGCAAGATATGTGCACGGTCTGTGCCAAATGTACCATAGGCTCAGAAATCGTTTTGCACGCACCCGATGGTACTCCTAGGTGATGAGGCTCAAGTGGAATCTTATTTCGGTCCGTTTGGAGATAGTGTTAGTATTAGTGCAAGATAGGTGCACGGTTTGTTCCAAACAAGGCTCGGAAATCATTTTGACCGCACCCGATAGAACTCCTAGGTGACGAGGCTCAAGTGGAATGTCATTTCGGTCCGTTTGGATATAGTGTTAGTATTAGTGCAAGATACGTGCACGGTTTGTAACAAACGTACCATAGGCTTAGAAATTATTTTGGACACACCCGATGGTACTCCTAGGTGACGAGGCTCAAGTGGAATCTTGTTTCGGTCCGTTTGGATATAGTGTTAGTATTAGTGCAAGATATGTGCACGGTTTGTGCCAAACGTACCATAGGCTCAGAAATCATTTTAGACGCACCCGATGGTACTCCTAGGTGACGAGGCTCAAGTGGAATCTTGTTTTGGTCCGTTTGGAGATAGTGTTAGTATCAGTGCAAGAAAGGTGCACGGTTTGTGCCAAACAAGGCTCGGAAATCATTTCGGAAGCACCCGATGGAACTCCTAGGTGAGGAGGCTCAAGTGGAATCTTGTTTCAGTCCGTTTGGAGATAGTGTTAGTATTAGTGCAAGATAGGAGCACGGTTTGTTCCAAACAAGGCTCGGAAATCATTTTGACCACACCCGATAGAACTCCTAGGTGACGAGGCTCAAGTGGAATCTCGTTTTGGTCCGTTTGGATATAGTGTTAGTATTAGTGCAAGATAGGTGCACGGTTTGTTCCAAACAAGGCTCGGAAATCATTTTGACCGCACCCGGTAGAACTCCTAGGTGACGAGGCTCAAGTGGAATCTCGTTTCGGTCCGTTTGGATATAGTGTTAGTATTAGTGCAAGATAGGTGCACGGTTTGTGCCAAACGTACCATAGGCTCAGAAATCATTTTAGATGCACCCGATGGTACTCCTAGGTGACGAGGCTCAAGTGGAATCTTGTTTTGGTCCGTTTGGAGATAGTGTTAGTATCAGTGCAAGAAAGGTGCACGGTATGTGCCAAACAAGGCTCAGAAATCATTTGGAAGCACCCGATGGAACTCCTAGGTGAGGAGGCTCAAGTGGAATCTTGTTTCGGTCCATTTGGAGATAGTGTTAGTATTAGTGCAAGATAGGAGCACGGTTTGTTCCAAACAAGGCTCGGAAATCATTTTGACCACACCCGATAGAACTCCTAGGTGACGAGGCTCAAGTGGAATCTCGTTTCGGTCCGTTTGGATATAGTGTTAGTATTAGTGCAAGATAGGTGCACGGTTTGTGCCAAACGTACCATAGGCTCAGAAATCGTTTTGGACGCACCCGATGGTACTCCTAGGTGACGAGGCTCAAGTGGAATCTTGTTTTGGTCCGTTTGGAGATAGTGTTATTATCAGTGCAAGATAGGTGCATGGTTTGTGCCAAACAAGACTCGGAAATCATTTCGGAAGCACCGATGGAACTCCTAGATGACGAGGCTCAAGTGGAATCATGTTTCGGTCCGTTAGGAGATAGTGTTAGTATTAGTGCAAGACAGGTGCACGGTTTGTTCCAAACGTACCATAGGCCTCAGAAATCATTTTGGACGCACCCGATGGTACTCCTAGGTGACGAGGCTCAAGTGGAATCTTGTTTCGGTCCGTTTGGAGATAGTGTTAGTATTAGTGCAAGACAGGTGCACGGTTTGTTCCAAACAAGGCTCGGAAATCATTGTGACCGCACCCGGTAGAACTCCTAGGTGACGAGGCTCAAGTGGAATCTCGTTTCGGTCCGTTTGGATATAGTGTTAGTATTAGTGCAAGATATGTGCACGGTTTGTAAACAAACGTACCATAGGCTCATCAATCGATTTTGACGCACCCGATGGTACTCCTAGGTGACTGAGGCTCAAGTGGAATCTTGTTTCGGTCCGTTTGGAGATAGTGTTAGTATTAGTGCAAGACAGGTGCACGGTTTTGTTCCATACAAGGCTCGAAATCATTTTGACCGCACCCGATAGAACTCCTAGGTGACGAGGCTCAAGTGGAATCTCATTTCGGTCCGTTTGGATATAGTGTAATATTAGTGCAAGATATGTGCACGGTCTGTGCCAATGTACCATAGGCTCAGAAATCATTTTGCACGCAACCGATGGTACTCCTAGGTGATGAGGCTCAAGTGGAATCTTATTCGGTCCGTTTGGAGATAGTGTTAGTATTAGTGCAAGATAGGTGCACGGTTTGTTTCAAACAAGGCTCGGAAATCATTTTGAACGCACCCGATAGAACTCCTAGGTGACGAGGCTCAAGTGAAATCTCGTTTCGTTCTGTTTGGATATAGTGTTAGTAATTAGTGCAAGATAGGTGCACGGTTTTGTGCCAAACGTACCATAGGCTCAGAAATCATTTTGGACGCACCCGATGGTACTCCTAGGTGACAAGGCTCAAGTGGAATCTTGTTTCAGTCCGTTTGGAGATAGTGTTAGTATCAGTGCAAGAAAGGTGCACGGTTTGTGCCAAACAAGGCTCGGAAATTATTTCGGAAGCACCCGATGGAAGTCCTAGGTGAGGAGGCTCAAGTGGAATCTTGTTTCGGTCCATTTGGAGATAGTGTTAGTATTAGTGCAAGATAGGAGCACGGTTTGTTCCAAACAAGGCTCGGAAATCATTTTGACCACACCCGATAGAACTCCTAGGTGACGAGGCTCAAGTGGAATCTCGTTTCGGTCCGTTTGGATATAGTGTTAGTATTAGTGCAAGATAGGTGCACGGTTTGTGCCAAACGTACCATAGGCTCAGAAATCGTTTTTGGACGCACCCGATGGTACTCCTAGGTGACGAGGGTGAAGTGGAATCTTGTTTTGGTCCGTTTGGAGATAGTGTTATTATCATTGCAAGATAGGTGCATGGTTTGTACCAAACAAGACTCGGAAATCATTTCGGAAGCACCCGATGGAACTCCTAGATGACGAGGCTCAAGTGGAATCATGTTTCGGTCCGTTAGGAGATAGTGTTAGTATTAGTGCAAGACAGGTGCACGGTTTGTTCCAAACAAGGATCGGAAATCATTTTTGACCGCACCCGATAGAACTCCTGGGTGACGAGGCTCAAGTGAATCTCGTTTCGGTCCGTTTGGATATAGTGTTAGTATTAGTGCAAGATAGGTGCACGGTCCTGTGCCAAATGTACCATAGGCTCAGAAATCGTTTTCGACACACCCGATGGTACTCCTAGGTGACGTGGCTCAAGTGGAATCTTGTTTCGGTCCGTTTGGAGATAGTGTTAGTATCAGTGTAAGATAGGTGCACGGTTTGTGCCAAACAAGACTCAAAAATCATTTCAGAAGCACCCGATGGAACTCTTAGGTGATGAGGCTCAAGTGGAATCTTATTTCGGCCCGTTTGGAGATAGTGTTAGTATTAGTGCAAGATAGGTGCACGGTTTGTTCCAAACAAGGCTCAGAAATCATTTTGACCGCACCCGATACAACTCCTAGGTGACGAGGCTCAAGTGGAATCTCGTTTCGGTCCGTTTGGATATAGTGTTAGTATTAGTGCAACATATGTGCACGGTTTGTAACAAACATAACATAGGCTCATAAATCATTTTGCACGCACCCGATGGTACTCCGTTGACGAGGCTCAAGTGGAATCTTGTTTCGGTCCGTTTAGAGATAGTGTTAGTATTAGTGCAAGACAGGTGCACGGTTTGTTCCAAACAAGGCTCGGAAATCATTTTGACCGCCCCCGATAGAACTCCTAGGTGACGAGGCTCAAGTGGAATCTTGTTTCGGTCCGTTTGGATATAGTGTTAGTATTAGTGCAAGATATGTGCACGGTTTGTAACAAACGTAACATAGGCTCATAAATCGTTTTGCACGCACCCGATGGTACTCCTTGTTGACGAGGCTCAAGTGGAATCTTATTTCAGTCCATTTGGAGATAGTGTTAGTATTAGTGCAAGATAGGTGCACGGTTTGTTCCAAACAAGGCTCAGAAATCATTTTGACCGCACCCGATAGAACTCCTAGGTGACGAGGCTCAAGTGAAATCTTGTTTCGGTTTGTTTGGATATAGTGTTAGTATTAGTGCAAGATAGGTGCACGGTTTGTGCCAAACATACCATAGGCTCAGAAACCGTTTTGCACGCACCCGATGGTACTCCTTGGCGACGAGGCTCAAGTGGAATCTTGTTTCGGTCCGTTTGGAGATAGTGTTAGTATTAGTGCAAGATAGGTGCACGGTTTGTTCCATACGAGGCTCGAAAATCATTTTGACCGCACCCGATAGAACTCCTAGGTGACGAGGCTCAAGTGGAATCTCGTTTTGGTCCGTTTGGATATAGTGTTAGTATTAGTGCAAGATATGTGCACGGTTTGTGCCAAATGTACCATAGGCTAAGAAATCATTTTGGACGCACCCGATGGTACGCCTGGGTGACGAGGCTCAAGTGGAATCTTGTTTCGGTCCGTTTGGAGATAGTGTTAGTATCAGTGCAAGATAGGTGCACGGTTTGTGCCAAACAAGGCTCGGAAATCATTTCGGAAGCACCCGATGGAACTCCTAGGTGATGAGGCCCAAGTGGAATCTTGTTTCAGTCCGTTTGGAGATAGTGTTAGTATTAGTGCAAGATAGGTGCATGGTTTGTTCCAAACAAGGCTCGGAAATCATTTTGACCGCACCCGATAGAACTCCTAGGTGACGAGGCTCAAGTGGAATCTCGTTTCGGTCCGTTTGGATATAGTGTTAGTATTAGTGCAAGATATGTGCACGGTCTGTGCCAAATGTACCATAGGCTCAGAAATCGTTTTGTACGCACCCGATGGTACTCCTAGTTGACGAGGCTCAAGTGGAATCTTGTTTCGGTCTGTTTGGATATAGTGTTAGTATTAGTGCAAGACAGGTGCACGGTTTGTTCCAAACAAGGCTCGGAAATCATTTTGACCGCACCCGGTAGAACTCCTAGGTGACGAGGCTCAAGTGGAATCTTGTTTCGGTCCGTTTGGATATAGTGTTAGTATTAGTGCAAGACAGGTGCACGGTTTGTTCCAAACAAGGCTCGGAAATCATTTTGACCGCACCCGGTAGAACTCCTAGTTGACGAGGCTCAAGTGTAATCTAATTTTGGTCCATTTGGATATAGTGTTAGTATTAGTGCAAGATAGGTGTACGGTTTGTGCCAAACGTACCATAGGCTCAGAAATCATTTTGGACACACCCGATGGTACTCCTAGGTGACGAGGCTCAAGTGGAATCTTGTTTCGGTCCGTTTGGATATAGTGTTAGTATTAGTGCAAGATATGTGCAGTGTTTGTTCCAAACGTACCATAGGCTCAGAAATCATTTTGGACACACCCGATGGTACTCCTAGGTGCTGAGGCTCAAGTGGAATCTTCTTTCGGTCCGTTTGGAGATAGTGTTAGTATTAGTGCAAGACAGGTGCACGGTTTGTTCCATACAAGGCTCGAAAATCATTTTGACCGCACCCGATAGAACTCCTAGGTGATGAGGCTCAAGTGGAATCTCGTTTCAGTCCATTTGGATATAGTGTTAATATTAGTGCAAGATAGGTGCACGGTCTGTGTCAAACGTACCATAGGCTCAGAAATCGTTTTGGACGCACCCGATGGTACTCCTGGGTGACGAGGCTCAAGTGGAATCTTGTTTCGGTCCGTTTGGAGATAGTGTTAGTATCAGTGCAACATAGGTGCATGGTTTCTTCCAAACAAGGCTCAGAAATCATTTTGACCGCACTCGATAGAACTCCTAGGTGACGAGGCTCAAGTGGAATCTTGTTTCGGTCTGTTTGGATATTATGTTAGTATTAGTGCAAGATATGTGCACGGTCTGTGCCAAATGTACCAGAGGCTCAGAAATCGTTTTGCACGCACCCGATGGTACTCCTAGGTGATGAGGCTCAAGTGGAATCTTATTTCGGTCCGTTTGGAGATAGTGTTAGTATTAGTGCAAGATAGGTGCACGGTTTGTTCCAAACAAGGCTCGGAAATCATTTTGACCGCACCCGATAGAACTCCTAGGTGACGAGGCTCAAGTGGAATCTCATTTTGGTCCGTTTGGATATAGTGTTAGTATTAGTGCAAGATACGTGCACGGTTTGTAACAAACGTACCATAGGCTCAGAAATCATTTTGGACACACCCGATGGTACTCCTAGGTGACGAGGCTCAAGTGGAATCTTGTTTCGGTCCATTTGGATATAGTGTTAGTATTAGTGCAAGATATGTGCACGGTTTGTGCCAAACGTACCATAGGCTCAGAAATCATTTTAGACGCACCCGATGGTACTCCTAGGTGACGAGGCTCAAGTGGAATCTTGTTTTGGTCCGTTTGGAGATAGTGTTAGTATCAGTGCAAGAAAGGTGCACGGTTTGTGCCAAACAAGGCTCGGAAATCATTTCGGAAGCACCCGATGGAACTCCTAGGTGAGGAGGCTCAAGTGGAATCTTGTTTCGGTCCGTTTGGAGATAGTGTTAGTATTAGTGCAAGATAGGAGCACGGTTTGTTCCAAACAAGGCTCGGAAATCATTTTGACCACACCCGATAGAACTCCTAGGTGACGAGGCTCAAGTGGAATCTCGTTTCGGTCCGTTTGGATATAGTGTTAGTATTAGTGCAAGATAGGTGCACGGTTTGTGCCAAACGTACCATAGGCTCAGAAATCATTTTGGACGCACCCGATGGTACTCCTAGGTGACGAGGCTCAAGTGGAATCTTATTTTGGTCCGTTTGGAGATAGTGTTATTATCAGTGCAAGATAGGTGCATGGTTTGTGCCAAACAAGACTCAGAAATCATTTCGGAAGCACCCGATGGAACTCCTAGATGACGAGGCTCAAGTGGAATCATGATTCGGTCCGTTAGGAGATAGTGTTAGTATTAGTGCAAGACAGGTGCACGGTTTGTTCCAAACGTACCATAGGCTCAAAAATCATTTTGGACGCACCCGATGGTACTCCTAGGTGACGAGGCTCAAGTGGAATCTTGTTTCGGTCCGTTTGGAGATAGTGTTAGTATTAGTGCAAGACAGGTGCACGGTTTGTTCCAAACAAGGCTCGTAAATCATTTTGACCGCACCCGGTAGAACTCCTAGGTGACGAGGCTCAAGTGGAATCTCGTTTCGGTCCGTTTGGATATAGTGTTAGTATTAGTGCAAGATATGTGCACGGCTTGTAACAAACGTAACATAGGCTCATAAATCATTTTGCATGCACCCGATGGTACTCCTAGGTGATGAGGCTCAAGTGGAATCTTGTTTCGGTCCGTTTGGAGATAGTGTTAGTATTAGTGCAAGACAGGTGCACGGTTTGTTCCATACAAGGCTCGAAAATCATTTTGACCGCACCCGATAGAACTCCTAGGTGATGAGGCTCAAGTGGAATCTCGTTTCAGTCCGTTTGGATATAGTGTTAATATTAGTGCAAGATAGGTGCACGGTCTGTGTCAAATGTACCATAGGCTCAAAAATCGTTTTGCACGCACCCGGTGGTACTCTTGGGTGACGAGGCTCAAGTGGAATCTTGTTTCGGTCCGTTTGGAGATAGTGTTAGTATCAGTGCAACATAGGTGCACGGTTTCTTCCAAACAAGGCTCAAAAATCATTTTGGCCGCACTCGATAGAACTCCTAGGTGACGAGGCTCAAGTGGAATCTTGTTTTGGTCTGTTTGGATATAGTGTTAGTATTAGTGCAAGATATGTGCACGGTCTGTGCCAAATGTACCATAGGCTCAGAAATTGTTTTGCACGCACCCGATGGTACTCCTAGGTGATGAGGCTCAAGTGGAATCTTATTTCGGTCCGTTTGGAGATAGTGTTAGTATTAGTGCAAGATAGGTGCACGGTTTGTTTCAAACAAGGCTCGGAAATCATTTTGACCGCACCCGATAGAACTCCTAGGTGACGAGGCTCAAGTGGAATCTCATTTTGGTCCGTTTGGATATTGTGTTAGTATTAGTGCAAGATACGTGCACGGTTTGTAACAAATGTACCATAGGCTCAAAAATTATTTTGGACACACCCGATGGTACTCCTAGGTGACGAGGCTCAAGTGGAATCTTGTTTCGGTCCGTTTGGATATAGTGTTAGTATTAGTGCAAGATATGTGCACGGTTTGTGCCAAACGTACCATAGGCTCAGAAATCATTTTAGACGCACCCGATGGTACTCCTAGGTGACGAGGCTCAAGTGGAATCTTGTTTTGGTCCGTTTGGAGATAGTGTTAGTATCAGTGCAAGAAAGGTGCACGGTTTGTGCCAAACAAGGCTCGGAAATCATTTCGGAAGCACCCGATGGAACTCCTAGGTGAGGAGGCTCAAGTGGAATCTTGTTTCGGTCTGTTTGGAGATAGTGTTAGTATTAGTGCAAGATAGGAGCACGGTTTGTTCCAAACAAGTCTCGGAAATCATTTTGACCACACCCGATAGAACTCCTAGGTGACGAGGCTCAAGTGGAATCTTGTTTCGGTCCGTTTGGATATAGTGTTAGTATTAGTGCAAGATAGGTGCACGGTTTGTGCCAAACGTACCATAGGCTTAGAAATCATTTTAGACGCACCCGATGGTACTCCTAGGTGACGAGGCTCAAGTGGAATCTTGTTTTGGTCCGTTTGGAGATAGTGTTAGTATCAGTGCAAGAAAGGTGCACGGTTTGTGCCAAACAAGGCTCAGAAATCATTTCGGAAGCACCCGATGGAACTCCTAGGTGAGGAGGCTCAAGTGGAATCTTGTTTCGGTCCGTTTGGAGATAGTGTTAGTATTAGTGCAAGATAGGAGCACGGTTTGTTCCAAACAAGGCTCGGAAATCATTTTGACCACACCCGATAGAACTCCTAGGTGACGAGGCTCAAGTGGAATCTCGTTTCGGTCCGTTTGGATATAGTGTTAGTATTAGTGCAAGATAGGTGCACGGTTTGTGCCAAACGTACCATAGGCTCAGAAATCGTTTTGGATGCACCCGATGGTACTCCTAGGTGACGAGGGTCAAGTGGAATCTTGTTTTGGTCCGTTTGGAGATAGTGTTATTATCAGTGCAAGATAGGTGCATGGTTTGTGCCAAACAAGACTCAAAAAATCATTTCGGAAGCACCCGATGGAACTCCTAGATGACGAGGCTCAAGTGGAATCTTGTTTCGGTCCGTTAGGAGATAGTGTTAGTATTAGTGCAAGATAGGTGCACGGTTTGTTCCAAACAAGGCTCAGAAATCATTTTGACCGCACCCGATAGAACTCCTGGGTGACGAGGCTCAAGTGAATCTCGTTTCGGTCCGTTTGGATATAGTGTTAGTATTAGTGCAAGATAGGTGCACGGTCTGTGTCAAATGTACCATAGGCTCAGAAATCATTTTGGACGCACCCGATGGTACTCCTAGGTGACGTGGCTCAAGTGGAATCTTGTTTCGGTCTGTTTGGAGATAGTGTTAGTATCAGTGCAAGATAGGTGCACGGTTTGTGCCAAACAAGACTCAAAAATCATTTCAGAAGCACCCGATGGAACTCTTAGGTGATGAGGCTCAAGTGGAATCTTATTTCGGTCCGTTTGGAGATAGTGTTAGTATTAGTGCAAGATAGGTGCACGGTTTGTTCCAAACAAGGCTCAGAAATCATTTTGACCGCACCCGATAGAACTCCTAGGTGACGAGGCTCAAGTGGAATCTCATTTCAGTCCGTTTGGATATAGTGTTAGTATTAGTGCAAGATATGTGCACGGTTTGTAACAAACATAACATAGGCTCATAAATCGTTTTGCACGCACCCGATGGTACTCCTAGTTGACGAGGCTCAAGTGGAATCTTGTTTCGGTCCGTTTGGAGATAGTGTTAGTATTAGTGCAAGACAGGTGCACGGTTTGTTCCAAACAAGGCTCGGAAATCATTTTGACCGCCCCCGATAGAACTCCTAGGTGACGAGGCTCAAGTGGAATCTTGTTTCGGTCCGTTTGGATATAGTGTTAGTATTAGTGCAAGATATGTGCACGGTTTGTAACAAACGTAACATAGGCTCATAAATCGTTTTGCACGCACCCGATGGTACTCCTTGGTGACGAGGCTCAAGTGGAATCTTATTTCAGTCCATTTGGAGATAGTGTTAGTATTAGTGCAAGATAGGTGCATGGTTTGTTCCAAACAAGGCTCGGAAATCATTTTGACCGCACCCGATAGAACTCCTAGGTGACGAGGCTCAAGTGGAATCTCGTTTCGGTCCGTTTGGATATAGTGTTAGTATTAGTGCAAGATATGTGCACGGTCTGTGCCAAATGTACCATAGGCTCAGAAATCGTTTTGTACGCACCCGATGGTACTCCTAGTTGACGAGGCTCAAGTGGAATCTTGTTTCGGTCTGTTTGGATATAGTGTTAGTATTAGTGCAAGACAGGTGCACGGTTTGTTCCAAACAAGGCTCGGAAATCATTTTGACCGCACCCGGTAGAACTCCTAGGTGACGAGGCTCAAGTGGAATCTTGTTTCGGTCCGTTTGGATATAGTGTTAGTATTAGTGCAAGACAGGTGCACGGTTTGTTCCAAACAAGGCTCGGAAATCATTTTGACCGCACCCGGTAGAACTCCTAGTTGACGAGGCTCAAGTGGAATCTAATTTTGGTCCATTTGGATATAGTGTTAGTATTAGTGCAAGATAGGTGTACGGTTTGTGCCAAACGTACCATAGGCTCAGAAATCATTTTGGACACACCCGATGGTACTCCTAGGTGACGAGGCTCAAGTGGAATCTAATTTTGGTCCATTTGGATATAGTGTTAGTATTAGTGCAAGATAGGTGTACGGTTTGTGCCAAACGTACCATAGGCTCAGAAATCATTTTGGACACACCCGATGGTACTCCTAGGTGACGAGGCTCAAGTGGAATCTTGTTTCGGTCCGTTTGGATATAGTGTTAGTATTAGTGCAAGATATGTGCAGGGTTTGTTCCAAACGTACCATAGGCTCAGAAATCATTTTGGACACACCCGATGGTACTCCTAGGTGCTGAGGCTCAAGTGGAATCTTGTTTCGGTCCGTTAGGAGATAGTGTTAGTATTAGTGCAAGACAGGTGCACGGTTTGTTCCAAACGTACCATAGGCTCAAAAATCATTTTGGACGCACCCGATGGTACTCCTAGGTGACGAGGCTCAAGTGGAATCTTGTTTCGGTCCGTTTGGAGATAGTGTTAGTATTAGTGCAAGACAGGTGCACGGTTTGTTCCAAACAAGGCTCGTAAATCATTTTGACCGCACCCGGTAGAACTCCTAGGTGACGAGGCTCAAGTGGAATCTCGTTTCGGTCCGTTTGGATATAGTGTTAGTATTAGTGCAAGATATGTGCACGGCTTGTAACAAACGTAACATAGGCTCATAAATCATTTTGCACGCACCCGATGGTACTCCTAGGTGATGAGGCTCAAGTGGAATCTTGTTTCGGTCCGTTTGGAGATAGTGTTAGTATTAGTGCAAGACAGGTGCACGGTTTGTTCCATACAAGGCTCGAAAATCATTTTGACCGCACCCGATAGAACTCCTAGGTGATGAGGCTCAAGTGGAATCTTGTTTCAATCCGTTTGGATATAGTGTTAATATTAGTGCAAGATAGGTGCACGGTCTGTGTCAAACGTACCATAGGCTCAGAAATCGTTTTGGACGCACCCGATGGTACTCCTGGGTGACGAGGCTCAAGTGGAATCTTGTTTCGGTCCGTTTGGAGATAGTGTTAGTATCAGTGCAACATAGGTGCATGGTTTCATCCAAACAAGGCTCAGAAATCATTTTGACCGCACTCGATAGAACTCCTAGGTGACGAGGCTCAAGTGGAATCTTGTTTCGGTCTGTTTGGATATTATGTTAGTATTAGTGCAAGATATGTGCACGGTCTGTGCCAAATGTACCATAGGCTTAGTGATATGAACCCGCTAGGGTTGATCCCGATCTTTCGATGAGAGAAGGTGGATAACTCGATTTGGGGATGGAGATGACGTTCACGGCCCGACTACAACCATCCAAGCATGCTGCGCCTTAGCAACCGATACACCACCTCCAACGGCCGTCGCGATCTTGTGGAGCACGATCAACCAAACCACTAGGGTAATTCCTGCAAGCAATCGAGGAACAAGCAAGAACAAGTAGAACAAGCAACTCAATTGCAAATATGGAGATGAAAACCAATCTGAAATCACAAAGTTGGGGTTCTGAATCGAGTAGAACGGATGGTCTAGTCGACACACGCGTCTACAAGGAAGTAGCAATGGCTAAACTTTCAACAAAACAAAACCCAATCTGTTTGTGGCGGCTCTAATCCTTATTAATACCTAGGGAACGACCATGGGGGTGTTGGGGTCGTTCTCCAACCCTAGGACGCATCCCTAATGGACCCAACTTGATACATGGGCCGTCGCCCCAAAATAGGGTGACGCTGCACCAAAGGCAGAAAAGGTCCCGGCGTTGAAACGACGACTACGGAAGCATCGGATAAGATATAGCCATGAGTCCAGATCCGTTGGAAAATAGACTTGATAAGCTTTCCAAAAAGTGCTAGAACGTCCCAATCGGAGTCCGTATGAAGTCGTGGTGACCGTCGCAATTTGGGACTATTTTGCAGTCCGAATTCAACTTCCAAAACGTGTTGGACTTGGACTCTTTCTTTCCTTGGGACCAAAGTGACGTGGTGGCCTAGTGGAGGACGTTAGGAATACATGGATTTGGTCCCCAATCAACTTCATTAACCTTCCATGTTTTCCATATGCAATCAAACCTTCCCTTGATCCATGTAAGTAATTCTGAAAATGAGAATGAACACACATCATGGTGCAGCATCAATTCATCAAATGCATCATTGATAAGCCTCATATAGAATGGTTGCACCTTTGGTATAGAAGTGGTTGGCATGGTCATATTTGAGCCAATGATGTCCTCATCATTCTCCCCTTCTTGACAGCAAACCGTCCTCGGTTTGACCTTTGTTGGAGGATGTGTTGTAGGTAAAAGTGAACCATGCTCCCCTTCTTGATATTTATCCTGTTGCATATGGAAAAAACTAGGAAAACTTTGCAAGACATCATTAGTGTTAGTGCAGCAATCAATTGGATCATGGTATTGTGGCCCAAAAGGATATTTTAGATTAGAGCAAATATAAACTTTATGCACCAAATATTCTCCTTTGTTGTCATATTTGCCAATTGCATGAAGCGAACAATGATTAAAACTTGGCAAACCAGAATCAAATTTAAGTTTATCTTTTAGACAATTTAGATTACACAGAATATCAAATTCAATATAACCCAAAGTATTTAAAGAGGACAGCAAATTCAGTTCATCTTGTGCACATGTAATAGGATGAAAAAGCTTATCTTCAGCACATTTGTATGGTTCCAAACCAAAAATATCACACTTATTCGCTACTTGTGGCAGAGTAAAAGAATCATCAGCACACAACTCCTCTTTATCACAAGAAACAGCGAGTAATTCATTTTGTGACAAAGGAAAATCAGTAGTGGGTTCCACTATTTGTTGCTCTTCATTAGCATGCAGAGTGGACAAATTTTGAACATTATGGGTCACATCATTCTTATTCACAGATAATAGAATCTCTTTTTCAGCATTGAGAGCAAGACAAAACAATTGACTAATATGGCAATATGATTTGCTAATTAACAAGGTTCGAATTTCAGAATTGAGCCCTCTCATGAACCTACTCATAACATCTTTCATGCATTCATCCAATCCACTAAACATGATACAAATCTTAAAATCATGGTAGTATTGTTTCACAGTCTTACTACCCTGCTTCAAGTTGTCTAATTTTGCAAGCAAATAATCAGCATAATATGCTGGAATGAATACATCTCTAAAAATAAATTTGAAGTCTTCCCAAGATTCTAGAACTTTCTTGTGCCTACAAATGTGTTTCCATTCTAGCAAAGCAAATTCAGTCAAAACATTGGAGGCAATATAAATCTTTTGTTTCTCAGACAGGTCATGCTCATCAAATTCATTATCTACTTTTAGCTCCCAATCAATGTAAGCTTGAGGATCAAACTTACCATCATATAACGGCAAGTGTTGAATGACATCCTGAATATGAGGGTCTAGTTTCAACAGCTCAAAAATCTCCATATCACCTGCCATGATTAGTAGAAAACAAGAAACACAAAAATAATATGTATCCTCCTATCAACTACTAGGATGTGTCGGTTGTAATTCTCTCAAACTCAACTTATTAAAACAAGCCCTTACAAGTTCTTACCAAGCCAAACAGGAGGTGACGGCAACCAACAAGTCTGCAACCATGGAATGAAGTGTATCGGTGCCGCAACAACAACACCTGTCAAGCTGTAGTCGAAATATGTGGAGCTATAGGTGGGCTAAAGCAAGGAAGTACTAGAACCACTTTAGTTGCAAGCAAATTGAACAAACGCTCAACGGCGTTATTATGCTGGTCCTAGGCTAGTACGTGCTAGAGACGCGAGCCTGGACACAAACAAAGTCACTGAGCTGCAGCAAAGAAGGATCACAAGGACAGGAATAACAACAAAAGAAAACCCTTCTCTTCTTCTTTCTCTTTCTTTTCTTTCTTTCTTTCTATCTTTCTTTTCTTTCTTTCTTTTCTTTCTTTCTTCTATCTTTTTTTCTGTTTTTTTTTCAACTAGCACAAAACTGAAATTTTTGCAACAAGAATTAACAAGCTACTTACAACAATTAAATGTTTCCTTGGGAAGGGTGATTTAGTAGCAAAGTCAAACAAGTGGTTGTTTTGCAAAACCAGCAGACGCGCAAATCTCCAGGGCAATTGCGAAGCGCTCAGAATGAATTTCGGAGCAAGCTCTGATCCGTTGGAAAGAGGACAAGTTAAGGTTTCCAGATTGTATTTAAACTCCCTATTCAGACTCCTGACAAAGGAAATATGGTGCTTTTCTTTTCAGGATAAAACAGGACTCCGAATCAAATTCTATCTTGATCTTGTTGGATTTCCTTTTTGTAGATGGAAATATGGACGTGGATGAAACCTCCAAGGACGTGGCTAGGATAATGGTGGTAAACAAAACAAAAGAATTTGGAAATCCACTCGGATTCGTTGAGAGAAACAAATAAACTCAAATCTGCTATGGTGACAGAAACATGACTAGAACTCGAAACTCTAAACAACTAAACGCTAAGACCAGCAACTTAACATGACGATGCACCCGTTAATTCAATAAGCCCTAACTAAGCAGTAATAGTATTAAGCACAAAGGGTTTTTGGGATTATGGAGAACTAATCTACTAATTTTGTTTTGGCTTTTTCTGGACTATAGGAGATTAAAAACAACAAAGAACTGGAAGTCTCTCACCGATCAACCTTGCTCTGATTACCAACTGATATGAACCCGCTAGGGTTGATCCCGATCTTTCGATGAGAGAAGGTGGATAACTCGATTTGGGGATGGAGATGACGTTCACGGCCCGACTACAACCATCCAAGCATGCTGCGCCTTAGCAACCGATACACCACCTCCAACGGCCGTCGCGATCTTGTGGAGCACGATCAACCAAACCACTAGGGTAATTCCTGCAAGCAATCGAGGAACAAGCAAGAACAAGTAGAACAAGCAACTCAATTGCAAATATGGAGATGAAAACCAATCTGAAATCACAAAGTTGGGGTTCTGAATCGAGTAGAACGGATGGTCTAGTCGACACACGCGTCTACAAGGAAGTAGCAATGGCTAAACTTTCAACAAAACAAAACCCAATCTGTTTGTGGCGGCTCCCCGCTAGGGTGAGTTCTGATCTTTTACTCCTATACCACAAGTAGCGAATAAGTGTGATACTTTTGGTTTGGAACCATACAAATGTGCTGAAGATAAGCTTTTTCATCCTATTACATGTGCACAAGATGAACTGTATTTGCTGTCCTCTTTAAATACTTTGGGTTATATTGAATTTGATATTCTGTGTAATCTAAATTGTCTAAAAGAGAAACTTAAATTTGATTCTAGTTTGCCGAGTTTTAATCGTTGTTCGCTTCATGCAATTGGCAAATACGACAGCAAAGGAGAATATTTGGTGCATAAAGTTTATATTTGCTCTAATCTGAAATATCCTTTTGGGCCACAATACCATGATCAAATTGAGGGCTGCACTAACACTAATGATGTCTTGCAAAGTTTTCCTAGTTTTTCCCATATGCAACAGGATAAATATCAAGAAGGGGAGCACGGTTCACTTTTACCTACAACACATACTCCAACAAAGGTCAAACCGAGGACGGTTTGCTGTCAAGAAGGGGAGAATGATGAGGACATCATTGGCTCAAATATGACCATGCCAACCACTTCTATACCAAAGGTGCAACCATTCTATATGAGGCTTATCATTGATGCATTTGATGAATTGATGCTGCACCATGATGTGTGTTCATTCTCATTTTCAGAATTACTTACATGGATCAAGGGAAGGTTTGATTGCATATGGAAAACATGGAAGGTTAATGAAGTTGATTGGGGACCAAATCCATGTATTCCTAACGTCCTCCACTAGGCCACCACGTCACTTTGGTCCCAAGGAAAGAAAGAGTCCAAGTCCAACACGTTTTGGAAGTTGAATTCGGACTGCAAAATAGTCCCAAATTGCGACGGTCACCACGACTTCATACGGACTCCGATTGGGACGTTCTAGCACTTTTTGGAAAGCTTATCAAGTCTATTTTCCAACGGATCTGGACTCATGGCTATATCTTATCCGATGCTTCCGTAGTCGTCGTTTCAACGCCGGGACCTTTTCTGCCTTTGGTGCTGCGTCACCCTATTTTGGGGCGACGGCCCATGTATCAAGTTGGGTCCATTAGGGATGCGTCCTAGGGTTGGAGAACGACCCCAACACCCCCATGGTCGTTCCCTAGGTATTAATAAGGATTAGAGCCGCCACAAACAGATTGGGTTTTGTTTTGTTGAAAGTTTAGCCATTGCTACTTCCTTGTAGACGCGTGTGTCGACTAGACCATCCGTTCTACTCGATTCAGAACCCCAACTTTGTGATTTCAGATTGGTTTTCATCTCCATATTTGCAATTGAGTTGCTTGTTCTACTTGTTCTTGCTTGTTCCTCGATTGCTTGCAGGAATTACCCTAGTGGTTTGGTTGATCGTGCTCCACAAGATCGCGACGGCCGTTGGAGGTGGTGTATCGGTTGCTAAGGCGCAGCATGCTTGGATGGTTGTAGTCGGGCCGTGAACGTCATCTCCATCCCCAAATCGAGTTATCCACCTTCTCTCATCGAAAGATCGGGATCAACCCTAGCGGGTTCATATCACTTAGAAATCGTTTTGCACGCACCCGATGGTACTCCTAGGTGATGAGGCTCAAGTGGAATCTTATTTCGGTCCGTTTGGAGATAGTGTTATTATTAGTGCAAGATAGGTGCACGGTTTGTTCCAAACAAGGCTCGGAAATCATTTTGACCGCACCCGATAGAACTCCTAGGTGACGAGGCTCAAGTGGAATCTCATTTTGGTCCGTTTGGATATAGTGTTAGTATTAGTGCAAGATACGTGCACAGTTTGTAACAAACGTACCATAGGCTCAGAAATCATTTTGGACACACCCGATGGTACTCCTAGGTGACGAGGCTCAAGTGGAATCTTGTTTCGGTCCATTTGGATATAGTGTTAGTATTAGTGCAAGATATGTGCACGGTTTGTGCCAAACGTACCATAGGCTCAGAAATCATTTTAGACGCACCCGATGGTACTCCTAGGTGACGAGGCTCAAGTGGAATCTTGTTTTGGTCCGTTTGGAGATAGTGTTAGTATCAGTGCAAGAAAGGTGCACGGTTTGTGCCAAACAAGGCTCGGAAATCATTTCGGAAGCACCCGATGGAACTCCTAGGTGAGGAGGCTCAAGTGGAATCTTGTTTCGGTCTGTTTGGAGATAGTGTTAGTATTAGTGCAAGATAGGAGCACGGTTTGTTCCAAACAAGTCTCGGAAATCATTTTGACCACACCCGATAGAACTCCTAGGTGACGAGGCTCAAGTGGAATCTTGTTTCGGTCCGTTTGGATATAGTGTTAGTATTAGTGCAAGATAGGTGCACGGTTTGTGCCAAACGTACCATAGGCTTAGAAATCATTTTAGACGCACCCGATGGTACTCCTAGGTGACGAGGCTCAAGTGGAATCTTGTTTTGGTCCGTTTGGAGATAGTTTTAGTATCAGTGCAAGAAAGGTGCACGGTTTGTGCCAAACAAGGCTCAGAAATCATTTCGGAAGCACCCGATGGAACTCCTAGGTGAGGAGGCTCAAGTGGAATCTTGTTTCGGTCCGTTTGGAGATAGTGTTAGTATTAGTGCAAGATAGGAGCACGGTTTGTTCCAAACAAGGCTCGGAAATCATTTTGACCACACCCGATAGAACTCCTAGGTGACGAGGCTCAAGTGGAATCTCGTTTCGGTCCGTTTGGATATAGTGTTAGTATTAGTGCAAGATAGGTGCACGGTTTGTGCCAAACGTACCATAGGCTCAGAAATCGTTTTGGATGCACCCGATGGTACTCCTAGGTGACGAGGGTCAAGTGGAATCTTGTTTTGGTCCGTTTGGTGATAGTGTTATTATCAGTGCAAGATAGGTGCATGGTTTGTGCCAAACAAGACTCAAAAAATCATTTCGAAAGCACCCGATGGAACTCCTAGATGACGAGGCTCAAGTGGAATCTTGTTTCGGTCCGTTAGGAGATAGTGTTAGTATTAGTGCAAGATAGGTGCACGGTTTGTTCCAAACAAGGCTCAGAAATCATTTTGACCGCACCCGATAGAACTCCTGGGTGACGAGGCTCAAGTGAATCTCGTTTCGGTCCGTTTGGATATAGTGTTAGTATTAGTGCAAGATAGGTGCACGGTCTGTGTCAAATGTACCATAGGCTCAGAAATCATTTTGGACGCACCCGATGGTACTCCTAGGTGACGTGGCTCAAGTGGAATCTTGTTTCGGTCTGTTTGGAGATAGTGTTAGTATCAGTGCAAGATAGGTGCACGGTTTGTGCCAAACAAGACTCAAAAATCATTTCAGAAGCACCCGATGGAACTCTTAGGTGATGAGGCTCAAGTGGAATCTTATTTCGGTCCGTTTGGAGATAGTGTTAGTATTAGTGCAAGATAGGTGCACGGTTTGTTCCAAACAAGGCTCAGAAATCATTTTGACCGCACCCGATAGAACTCCTAGGTGACGAGGCTCAAGTGGAATCTCATTTCAGTCCGTTTGGATATAGTGTTAGTATTAGTGCAAGATATGTGCACGGTTTGTAACAAACATAACATAGGCTCATAAATCGTTTTGCACGCACCCGATGGTACTCCTAGTTGACGAGGCTCAAGTGGAATCTTGTTTCGGTCCGTTTGGAGATAGTGTTAGTATTAGTGCAAGACAGGTGCACGGTTTGTTCCAAACAAGGCTCGGAAATCATTTTGACCGCCCCCGATAGAACTCCTAGGTGACGAGGCTCAAGTGGAATCTTGTTTCGGTCCGTTTGGATATAGTGTTAGTATTAGTGCAAGATATGTGCACGGTTTGTAACAAACGTAACATAGGCTCATAAATCGTTTTGCACGCACCCGATGGTACTCCTTGGTGACGAGGCTCAAGTGGAATCTTATTTCAGTCCATTTGGAGATAGTGTTAGTATTAGTGCAAGATAGGTGCATGGTTTGTTCCAAACAAGGCTCGGAAATCATTTTGACCGCACCCGATAGAACTCCTAGGTGACGAGGCTCAAGTGGAATCTCGTTTCGGTCCGTTTGGATATAGTGTTAGTATTAGTGCAAGATATGTGCACGGTCTGTGCCAAATGTACCATAGGCTCAGAAATTGTTTTGTACGCACCCGATGGTACTCCTAGTTGACGAGGCTCAAGTGGAATCTTGTTTCGGTCTGTTTGGATATAGTGTTAGTATTAGTGCAAGACAGGTGCACGGTTTGTTCCAAACAAGGCTCGGAAATCATTTTGACCGCACCCGGTAGAACTCCTAGGTGACGAGGCTCAAGTGGAATCTTGTTTCGGTCCGTTTGGATATAGTGTTCGTATTAGTGCAAGACAGGTGCACGGTTTGTTCCAAACAAGGCTCGGAAATCATTTTGACCGCACCCGGTAGAACTCCTAGTTGACGAGGCTCAAGTGGAATCTAATTTTGGTCCATTTGGATATAGTGTTAGTATTAGTGCAAGATAGGTGTACGGTTTGTGCCAAACGTACCATAGGCTCAGAAATCATTTTGGACACACCCGATGGTACTCCTAGGTGACGAGGCTCAAGTGGAATCTAATTTTGGTCCATTTGGATATAGTGTTAGTATTAGTGCAAGATAGGTGTACGGTTTGTGCCAAACGTACCATAGGCTCAGAAATCATTTTGGACACACCCGATGGTACTCCTAGGTGACGAGGCTCAAGTGGAATCTTGTTTCGGTCCGTTTGGATATAGTGTTAGTATTAGTGCAAGATATGTGCAGGGTTTGTTCCAAACGTACCATAGGCTCAGAAATCATTTTGGACACACCCGATGGTACTCCTAGGTGCTGAGGCTCAAGTGGAATCTTGTTTCGGTCCGTTAGGAGATAGTGTTAGTATTAGTGCAAGACAGGTGCACGGTTTGTTCCAAACGTACCATAGGCTCAAAAATCATTTTGGACGCACCCGATGGTACTCCTAGGTGACGAGGCTCAAGTGGAATCTTGTTTCGGTCCGTTTGGAGATAGTGTTAGTATTAGTGCAAGACAGGTGCACGGTTTGTTCCAAACAAGGCTCGTAAATCATTTTGACCGCACCCGGTAGAACTCCTAGGTGACGAGGCTCAAGTGGAATCTCGTTTCGGTCCGTTTGGATATAGTGTTAGTATTAGTGCAAGATATGTGCACGGCTTGTAACAAACGTAACATAGGCTCATAAATCATTTTGCACGCACCCGATGGTACTCCTAGGTGATGAGGCTCAAGTGGAATCTTGTTTCGGTCCGTTTGGAGATAGTGTTAGTATTAGTGCAAGACAGGTGCACGGTTTGTTCCATACAAGGCTCGAAAATCATTTTGACCGCACCCGATAGAACTCCTAGGTGATGAGGCTCAAGTGGAATCTCGTTTCAATCCGTTTGGATATAGTGTTAATATTAGTGCAAGAAAGGTGCACGGTCTGTGTCAAACGTACCATAGGCTCAGAAATCATTTTGGACGCACCCGATGGTACTCCTGGGTGACGAGGCTCAAGTGGAATCTTGTTTCGGTCCGTTTGGAGATAGTGTTAGTATCAGTGCAACATAGGTGCATGGTTTCATCCAAACAAGGCTCAGAAATCATTTTGACCGCACTCGATAGAACTCCTAGGTGACGAGGCTCAAGTGGAATCTTGTTTCGGTCTGTTTGGATATTATGTTAGTATTAGTGCAAGATATGTGCACGGTCTGTGCCAAATGTACCATAGGCTTAGAAATCGTTTTGCACGCACCCGATGGTACTCCTAGGTGATGAGGCTCAAGTGGAATCTTATTTCGGTCCGTTTGGAGATAGTGTTAGTATTAGTGCAAGATAGGTGCACGGTTTGTTTCAAACAAGGCTCGGAAATCATTTTGACCGCACCCGATAGAACTCCTAGGTGACGAGGCTCAAGTGGAATCTCATTTCGGTCCGTTTGGATATTGTGTTAGTATTAGTGCAAGATACGTGCACGGTTTGTAACAAACGTACCATAGGCTCAGAAATTATTTTGGACACACCCGATGGTACTCCTAGGTGACGAGGCTCAAGTGGAATCTTGTTTCGGTCCGTTTGGATATAGTGTTAGTATTAGTGCAAGATATGTGCACGGTTTGTGCCAAACGTACCATAGGCTCAGAAATCATTTTAGACGCACCCGATGGTACTCCTAGGTGACGAGGCTCAAGTGGAATCTTGTTTTGGTCCGTTTGGAGATAGTGTTAGTATCAGTGCAAGAAAGGTGCACGGTTTGTGCCAAACAAGGCTCGGAAATCATTTCGGAAGCACCCGATGGAACTCCTAGGTGAGGAGGCTCAAGTGGAATCTTGTTTCGGTCTGTTTGGAGATAGTGTTAGTATTAGTGCAAGATAGGAGCACGGTTTGTTCCAAACAAGTCTCGGAAATCATTTTGACCACACCCGATAGAACTCCTAGGTGACGAGGCTCAAGTGGAATCTTGTTTCGGTCCGTTTGGATATAGTGTTAGTATTAGTGCAAGATAGGTGCACGGTTTGTGCCAAACGTACCATAGGCTTAGAAATCATTTTAGACGCACCCGATGGTACTCCTAGGTGACGAGGCTCAAGTGGAATCTTGTTTTGGTCCGTTTGGAGATAGTGTTAGTATCAGTGCAAGAAAGGTGCACGGTTTGTGCCAAACAAGGCTCAGAAATCATTTCGGAAGCACCCGATGGAACTCCTAGGTGAGGAGGCTCAAGTGGAATCTTGTTTCGGTCCGTTTGGAGATAGTGTTAGTATTAGTGCAAGATAGGAGCACGGTTTGTTCCAAACAAGGCTCAGAAATCATTTTGACCACACCCGATAGAACTCCTAGGTGACGAGGCTCAAGTGGAATCTCGTTTCGGTCCGTTTGGATATAGTGTTAGTATTAGTGCAAGATAGGTGCACGGTTTGTGCCAAACGTACCATAGGCTCAGAAATCGTTTTGGACGCACCCGATGGTACTCCTAGGTGACAAGGCTCAAGTGGAATCTTGTTTTGGTCCGTTTGGAGATAGAGTTATTATCAGTGCAAGATAGGTGCATGGTTTGTGCCAAACAAGACTCGGAAATCATTTCGGAAGCACCCGATGGAACTCCTAGATGACGAGGCTCAAGTGGAATCATGATTCGGTCCGTTAGGAGATAGTGTTAGTATTAGTGCAAGACAGGTGCACGGTTTGTTCCAAACGTACCATAGGCTCAAAAATCATTTTGGACGCACCCGATGGTACTCCTAGGTGACGAGGCTCAAGTGGAATCTTGTTTCGGTCCGTTTGGAGATAGTGTTAGTATTAGTGCAAGACAGGTGCACGGTTTGTTCCAAACAAGACTCGGAAATCATTTTGACCACACCTGGTAGAACTCCTAGGCGACGAGGCTCAAGTGGAATCTTGTTTCGGTCCGTTTGGATATAGTGTTAGTATTAGTGCAGGATATGTGCACGGCTTGTAACAAACATAACATAGGCTCATAAATCATTTTGCACGCACCCGATGGTACTCCTAGGTGATGAGGCTCAAGTGGAATCTTGTTTCGGTCCGTTTGGAGATAGTGTTAGTATTAGTGCAAGACAGGTGCACGGTTTGTTCCATACAAGGCTCGAAAATCATTTTGACCGCACCCGATAGAACTCCTAGGTGATGAGGCTCAAGTGGAATCTCGTTTCAGTCCGTTTGGATATAGTGTTAATATTAGTGCAAGATAGGTGCACGGTCTGTGTCAAACGTACCATAGGCTCAAAAATCGTTTTGCACACACCCGGTGGTACTCTTGGGTGACGAGGCTCAAGTGGAATCTTGTTTCGGTCCGTTTGGAGATAGTGTTAGTATCAGTGCAACATAGGTGCACGGTTTCTTCCAAACAAGGCTCAGAAATCATTTTGGCCGCACTCGATAGAACTCCTAGGTGACGAGGCTCAAGTGGAATCTTGTTTCGGTCTGTTTGGATATAGTGTTAGTATTAGTGCAAGATATGTGCACGGTCTGTGCCAAATGTACCATAGGCTCAGAAATTGTTTTGCACGCACCCGATGGTACTCCTAGGTGATGAGGCTCAAGTGGAATCTTATTTCGGTCCGTTTGGAGATAGTGTTAGTATTAGTGCAAGATAGGTGCACGGTTTGTTTCAAACAAGGCTCGGAAATCATTTTGACCGCACCCGATAGAACTCCTAGGTGACGAGGCTCAAGTGGAATCTCATTTCGGTCCGTTTGGATATTGTGTTAGTATTAGTGCAAGATACGTGCACGGTTTGTAACAAACGTACCATAGGCTCAGAAATTATTTTGGACACACCCGATGGTACTCCTAGGTGACGAGGCTCAAGTGGAATCTTGTTTTGGTCCGTTTGGAGATAGTGTTAGTATCAGTGCAAGAAAGGTGCACGGTTTGTGCCAAACAAGGCTCAGAAATCATTTCGGAAGCACCCGATGGAACTCCTAGGTGAGGAGGCTCAAGTGGAATCTTGTTTCGGTCCGTTTGGAGATAGTGTTAGTATTAGTGCAAGATAGGAGCACGGTTTGTTCCAAACAAGGCTCGGAAATCATTTTGACCACACTCGATAGAACTCCTAGGTGATGAGGCTCAAGTGGAATCTCGTTTCGGTCCGTTTGGATATAGTGTTAGTATTAGTGCAAGATAGGTGCACGGTTTGTGCCAAACGTACCATAGGCTCAGAAATCGTTTTGGATGCACCCGATGGTACTCCTAGGTGACGAGGGTCAAGTGGAATCTTGTTTTGGTCCGTTTGGAGATAGTGTTATTATCAGTGCAAGATAGGTGCATGGTTTGTGCCAAACAAGACTCGAAAATCATTTCGGAAGCACCCGATGGAACTCCTAGATGACGAGGCTCAAGTGGAATCTTGTTTCGGTCCGTTAGGAGATAGTGTTAGTATTAGTGCAAGATAGGTGCACGGTTTGTTCCAAACAAGGCTCAGAAATCATTTTGACCGCACCCGATAGAACTCCTGGGTGACGAGGCTCAAGTGAATCTCGTTTCGGTCCGTTTGGATATAGTGTTAGTATTAGTGCAAGATAGGTGCACGGTCTGTGTCAAATGTACCATAGGCTCAGAAATCATTTTGGACGCACCCGATGGTACTCCTAGGTGACGTGGCTCAAGTGGAATCTTGTTTCGGTCCGTTTGGAGATAGTGTTAGTATCAGTGCAAGATAGGTGCACGGTTTGTGCCAAACAAGACTCAAAAATCATTTCAGAAGCACCCGATGGAACTCTTAGGTGATGAGGCTCAAGTGGAATCTTATTTCGGTCCGTTTGGAGATAGTGTTAGTATTAGTGCAAGATAGGTGCACGGTTTGTTCCAAACAAGGCTCAGAAATCATTTTGACCGCACCCGATAGAACTCCTAGGTGACGAGGCTCAAGTGGAATCTCATTTCAGTCCGTTTGGATATAGTGTTAGTATTAGTGCAAGATATGTGCACGGTTTGTAACAAACATAACATAGGCTCATAAATCATTTTGCACGCACCCGATGGTACTCCTAGTTGACGAGGCTCAAGTGGAATCTTGTTTCGGTCCGTTTGGAGATAGTGTTAGTATTAGTGCAAGACAGGTGCACGGTTTGTTCCAAACAAGGCTCGGAAATCATTTTGACCGCCCCCGATAGAACTCCTAGGTGACGAGGCTCAAGTGGAATCTTGTTTCGGTCCGTTTGGATATAGTGTTAGCATTAGTGCAAGATATGTGCACGGTTTGTAACAAACGTAACATAGGCTCATAAATCGTTTTGCACGCACCCGATGGTACTCCTTGGTGACGAGGCTCAAGTGGAATCTTATTTCAGTCCATTTGGAGATAGTGTTAGTATTAGTGCAAGATAGGTGCGCGGTTTGTTCCAAACAAGGCTCGGAAATCATTTTGACCGCACCCGATAGAACTCCTAGGTGACGAGGCTCAAGTGAAATCTTGTTTCGGTTTGTTTGGATATAGTGTTAGTATTAGTGCAAGATAGGTGCACGGTTTGTGCCAAACATACCATAGGCTCAGAAACCGTTTTGGATGCACCCGATGGTACACCTAGGTGACGTGGCTCAAGTGAAATCTTGTTTCGGTCCGTTTGGAGATAGTGTTAGTATCAGTGCAAGATAGGTGCACGGTTTGTGCCAAACAAGGCTCGGAAATCATTTTGGAAGCACCCGATGGAACTCCTAGGTGACGAGGGTCAAGTGGAATCTTGTTTTGGTCTGTTTGGAGATAGTGTTAGTATCAGTGCAAGATAGGTGCATGGTTTGTGCCAAACAAGACTCGGAAATCATTTCGGAAGCACCCGATGGAACTCCTAGATGACGAGGCTCAAGTGGAATCTTGTTTTGGTCCGTTTGGAGATAGTATTAGTATTAGTGCAAGACAGGTGCATGGTTTGTTCCAAACAAGGCTTGAAAATCATTTTGACCGCACCCGATAGAACTTCTAGGTGACGAGGCTCAAGTGGAATCTCGTTTCGGTCCGTTTGGATATAGTGTTAGTATTAGTGCAAGATATGTGCATGGTTTGTAACAAACGTAACATAGGCTCAGAAATCGTTTTGCACGCACCCGATGGTACTCCTAGGTGACGAGGCTCAAGTGGAATCTTGTTTCGGTCCATTTGGAGATAGTGTTAGTATCTGGGCAAGAATGGTGCACGGTTTGTGCCAAACAAGGCTCAGAAAATCATTTCGGAAGCACCCGATGGAACTCCTAGGTGAGGAGGCTCAAGTGGAATCTTGTTTCTGTCCGTTTGGAGATAGTGTTAGTATGAGTGCAAGATAGGTGCACGGTTTGTTCCAAACAAGGCTCAGAAATCATTTTGACCGTACCCGATAGAACTCCAAGGTGACGAGGCTCAAATGGAATCTCGTTTCGGTCCGTTTGGATATAGTGTTAGTATTAGTGCAAGATATGTGCACGGTTTGTAACAAACGTAACATAGGCTCATAAATCGTTTTGCACGCACCCGATGGTACTCCTAGGTGACGAGGCAAAGTGGAATCTTGTTTCAGTCCGTTTGGAGATAGTGTTAGTATTAGTGCAAGATAGGTGCACGGTTTGTGCCAAACAAGGCTCGAAAATAGTTTCGGAAGCACCTGATGGAACTCCTAGATGACGAGGCTCAAGTGGAATCTTCTTTCGGTCCGTTTGGAGATAGTGTTAGTATTAGTGCAAGACAGGTGCACGGTTTGTTCCAAACAAGGCTCAGAAATCATTTTGACCGCACCCGATAGAACTCCTAGGTGACGAGGCTCAAGTGGAATCTCGTTTCGGTCCGTTTATATATAGTGTTAGTATTAGTGCAAGATATGTGCACGGTTTGTAACAAATGTAACATAGGCTCATAAATCGTTTTGCACGCACCCGATGGTACTCCTAGGTGATGAGGCTCAAGTGGAATCTTGTTTTGGTCCGTTTGGAGATAGTGTTAGTATTGGTGCAAGACAGGTGCACGGTTTGTTCCAAACAAGGCTTGGAAATCATTTTGACCGCACCCGATAGAACTCCTAGGTGACGAGGCTCAAGTGGAATCTCGTTTCGGTCCGTTTGGATATAGTGTTAGTATTAGTGCAAGATATGTGCATGGTTTGTAACAAACGTAACATAGGCTCATAAATCGTTTTGCACGCACCCGATGGTACTCCTAGGTGACGAGGCTCAAGTGGAATCTTGTTTTGGTCCGTTTGTAGATAGTGTTAGTATTAGTGCAAGACAGGTGCACGGTTTGTTCCAAACAAGGCTCGGAAATCATTTTGACCGCACCCGATAGAACTCCTAGGTGACGAGGCTCAAGTGGAATCTTGTTTCGGTCCGTTTGGATATAGTGTTAGTATTAGTGCAAGATAGGTGCATGGTCTGTGTCCAACGTACCATAGGCTTAGAAATCGTTTTGGACGCACCCGATGGTACTCCTGGGTGACGAGGCTCAAGTGGAATCTTGTTTCGGTCCGTTTGGAGATAGTGTTAGTATCAGTGCAACATAGGTGCATGGTTTCTTCCAAACAAGGCTCAGAAATCATTTTGACCGCACTCGATAGAACTCCTAGGTGACGAGGCTCAAGTGGAATCTTGTTTCGGTCCGTTTGGATATAGTGTTAGTATTAGTGCAAGATATGTGCACGGTCTGTGCCAAATGTACCATAGGCTCAGAAATCATTTTGCACGCACCCGATGGTACTCCTAGGTGAGGAGGCTCAAGTGGAATCTTGTTTCGGTCCGTTTGGAGATAGTGTTAGTATTAGTGCAAGATAGGAGCACGGTTTATTCCAAACAAGGCTAGGAAATCATTTTGACCACACCCGATAGAACTCCTAGGTGACGAGGCTCAAGTGGAATCTCGTTTTGGTCCATTTGGATATAGTGTTAGTATTAGTGCAAGATATGTGCATGGTTTGTAACAAATGTAACATAGGCTCATAAATCGTTTTGCACGCACCCGATGGTACTCCTAGGTGACGAGGCTCAAGTGGCATCTTGTTTCGGTCCGTTTGGAGGTAGTGTTAGTATTAGTTCAAGATAGGTGCACGGTTTGTTCCAAACAAGGCTTGGAAATCATTTTGACCTCACCCGATAGAACTCCTAGGTGACGAGGCTCAAGTGGAATCTCGTTTCGGTCCGTTTGGATATAGTGTTAGTATTAGTGCAAGATAGGTGCACGGTTTGTTCCAAACAAGGCTCGGAAATCATTTTAACCGCACCCGATAGAACTCCAAGGTGACGAGGCTCAAATGGAATCTTGTTTCGGTCCGTTTGGATATAGTGTTAGTATTAGTGCAAGATATGTGCACGGTTTGTAACAAACGTTACATAGGCTCATAAATTGTTTTGCACGCACCCGATGGTACTCCTAGGTGACGAGGCAAAGTGGAATCTTGTTTCAGTCCGTTTGGAGATAGTGTTAGTATCAGTGCAAGATAGGTGCACGGTTTGTGCCAAACAAGGCTCGAAAATAATTTCGGAAGCACCCGATGGAACTCCTAGATGACGAGGCTCAAGTGGAATCTTGTTTCGGTCCGTTTGGAGATAGTGTTAGTATTAGTGCAAGACAGGTGCACGGTTTGTTCCAAAGAAGGCTCGGAAATCATTTTGACCGCACCCGATAGAACTCCTAGGTGACGAGGCTCAAGTGGAATCTCGTTTTGGTCCGTTTGGATATAGTGTTAGTATTAGTGCAAGATATGTGCACGGTTTGTAACAAATGTAACATAGGCTCATAAATCGTTTTGCACGCACCCGATGGTACTCCTAGGTGACGAGGCTCAAGTGGAATCTTGTTTCGGTCCGTTTGGAGATAGTGTTAGTATTAGTGCAAGATAGGAGCATGGTTTGTTCCAAACAAGGCTCAGAAATCATTTTGACCACACCCGATAGAACTCCTAGGTGACGAGGCTCAAGTGGAATCTCGTTTCGGTCCGTTTGGATATAGTGTTAGTATTAGTGCAAGATAGGTGCACGGTTTGTGCCAAACGTACCATAGGCTCAGAAGTCGTTTTGGACGCACCCGATGGTACTCCTAGGTGACGAGGGTCAAGTGGAATCTTGTTTTGGTCCGTTTGGAGATAGTGTTATTATCAGTGCAAGATAGGTGCATGGTTTGTGCCAAACAAGACTCGGAAATCATTTCGGAAGCACCCGATGGAACTCCTAGATGACGAGGCTCAAGTGGAATCATGTTTCGGTCCGTTAGGAGATAGTGTTAGTATTAGTGCAAGATAGGTGCACGGTTTGTTCCAAACAAGGCTCGGAAATCATTTTGACCGCACCCGATAGAACTCCTGGGTGACGAGGCTCAAGTGAATCTCGTTTCGGTCCGTTTGGATATAGTGTTAGTATTAGTGCAAAATAGGTGCACGGTCTGTGTCAAATGTACCATAGGCTCAGAAATCATTTTGGACGCACCCGATGGTACTCCTAGGTGACGTGGCTCAAGTGGAATCTTGTTTCGGTCCGTTTGGAGATAGTGTTAGTATCAGTGCAAGATAGGTGCACGGTTTGTGCCAAACAAGACTCAAAAATCATTTCAGAAGCACCCGATGGAACTCTTAGGTGATGAGGCTCAAGTGGAATCTTATTTCGGTCCGTTTGGAGATAGTGTTAGTATTAGTGCAAGATAGGTGCACGGTTTGTTCCAAACAAGGCTCAGAAATCATTTGACCGCACCCGATAGAACTCCTAGGTGACCAGGCTCAAGTGGAATCTCATTTCAGTCCGTTTGGATATAGTGTTAGTATTAGTGCAAGATATGTGCACGGTTTGTAACAAACATAACATAGGCTCATAAATCATTTTGCACGCACCCGATGGTACTCCTAGTTGACGAGGCTCAAGTGGAATCTTGTTTCGGTCCGTTTGGAGATAGTGTTAGTATTAGTGCAAGACAGGTGCACGGTTTGTTCCAAACAAGGCTCAGAAATCATTTTGACCGCCCCCGATAGAACTCCTAGGTGACGAGGCTCAAGTGGAATCTCGTTTCGGTCCGTTTGGATATAGTGTTAGTATTAGTGCAAGATAGGTGCACGGTCTGTGTCCAACGTACCATAGGCTTAGAAATTGTTTTGGACGCACCCGATGGTACTCCTGGGTGACGAGGCTCAAGTGGAATCTTGTTTCGGTCCGTTTGGAGATAGTGTTAGTATCAGTGCAACATAGGTGCACGGTTTCTTCCAAACAAGGCTCAGAAATCATTTTGACCGCACTCCATAGAACTCCTAGGTGACAAGGCTCAAGTGGAATCTTGTTTCGGTCTGTTTGGATATAGTGTTAGTATTAGTGCAAGATAGGTGCACGGTTTGTGCCAAACATACCATAGGCTCAGAAATCATTTTGGACACACCTGATGGTACTCCTAGGTGACAAGGCTCAAGTGGAATCTCGTTTCGGTCCGTTTGGATATAGTGTTAGTATTAGTGCAAGATATGTGCACGGTTTGTGCCAAACGTACCATAGGCTCAGAAATCGTTTTGGACGCACCCGATGGTACTCCTAGGTGACGAGGCTCAAGTGGAATCTTATTTCGGTCCGTTTGGAGATAGTGTTAGTATCAGTGCAAGAAAGGTGCACGGTTTGTGCCAAACATGGCTCGGAAATCATTTCGGAAGCACCCGATGGAACTCCTAGGTGAGGAGGCTCAAGTGGAATCTTGTTTCAGTCCGTTTGGAGATAGTGTTAGTATTAGTGCAAGATAGGAGCACGGTTTGTTCCAAACAAGGCTCAGAAATCATTTTGACCACACCCGATAGAACTCCTAGGTGACGAGGCTCAAGTGGAATCTCGTTTCGGTCCGTTTGGATATAGTGTTAGTATTAGTGGCAAGATAGGTGCACGGTTTGTGCCAAACGTACCATAGGCTCAGAAATCGTTTTGGACGCACCCGATGGTACTCCTAGGTGACGAGGGTCAAGTGGAATCTTGTTTTGGTCCGTTTGGAGATAGTGTTATTATCAATGCAAGATAGGTGCATGGTTTGTGCCAAACAAGACTCAGAAATCATTTCGGAAGCACCCGATGGAACTCCTAGATGACGAGGCTCAAGTGGAATCATGTTTCGGTCCGTTAGGAGATAGTGTTAGTATTAGTGCAAGATAGGTGCACGGTTTGTGCCAAACAAGGCTCGGAAATAATTTCGGAAGCACCCGATGGAACTCCTAGATGACGAGGCACAAGTGGAATCTTGTTTCGGTCCGTTTGGAGATAGTGTTAGTATTGGTGCAAGACAGGTGCACGGTTTGTTCCAAACAAGGCTCGGAAATCATTTTGACCGCACCCGATAGAACTCCTAGGTGACGAGGCTCAAGTGGAATCTCGTTTCGGTCCGTTTGGATATAGTGTTAGTATTAGTGCAAGATATGTGCACGGTTTGTAACAAACGTAACATAGGCTCATAAATCGTTTGCACGCACCCGATGGTACTCCTAGGTGACGAGGCTCAAGTGGAATCTTGTTTCGGTCCGTTTGTAGATAGTGTTAGTATTAGTGCAAGACAGGTGCACGGTTTGTTCCAAACAAGGCTCGGAAATCATTTTGACCTCACCCGATAGAACTCCTAGGTGACGAGGCTCAAGTGGAATCTCGTTTCAGTCCGTTTGGATATAGTGTTAGTATTAGTGCAAGATAGGTGCACGGTCTGTGTCCAACGTACCATAGGCTTAGAAATCGTTTTGGACGCACCCGATGGTACTCCTAGGTGATGAGGCTCAAGTGGAATCTTGTTTCGGTCCATTTGGAGATAGTGTTAGTATCAGTGCAACATAGGTGCACGGTTTCTTCCAAACAAGGCTCAGAAATCATTTTGACCGCACTCCATAGAACTCCTAGGTGACGAGGCTCAAGTGGAATCTTGTTTCGGTCTGTTTGGATATAGTGTTAGTATTAGTGCAAGATAGGTGCACGGTTTGTGCCAAACATACCATAGGCTCAGAAATCATTTTGGACACACCTGATGGTACTCCTAGGTGACGAGGCTCAAGTGGAATCTCGTTTCGGTCCGTTTGGATATAGTGTTAGTATTAGTGCAAGATATGTGCACGGTTTGTGCCAAACGTACCATAGGCTCAGAAATCGTTTTGGACGCACCCGATGGTACTCCTAGGTGACGAGGCTCAAGTGGAATCTTATTTCGGTCCGTTTGGAGATAGTGTTAGTATCAGTGCAAGAAAGGTGCACGGTTTGTGCCAAACATGGCTCGGAAATCATTTCGGAAGCACCCGATGGAACTCCTAGGTGAGGAGGCTCAAGTGGGATCTTGTTTCGGTCCGTTTGGAGATAGTGTTAGTATTAGTGCAAGATAGGAGCATGGTTTGTTCCAAACAAGGCTCAGAAATCATTTTGACCACACCCGATAGAACTCCTAGGTGACGAGGCTCAAGTGGAATCTCGTTCGGTCCGTTTGGATATAGTGTTAGTATTAGTGCAAGATAGGTGCACGGTTTGTGCCAAACGTACCATAGGCTCAGAAATCGTTTGGACGCACCCGATGGTACTCCTAGGTGACGAGGGTCAAGTGGAATCTTGTTTTGGTCCGTTTGGAGATAGTGTTATTATCAGTGCAAGATAGGTGCATGGTTTGTGCCAAACAAGACTCGGAAATCATTTCGGAAGCACCCGATGGAACTCCTAGATGACGAGCTCAAGTGGAATCATGTTTCGGTCCGTTAGGAGATAGTGTTAGTATTAGTGCAAGATAGGTGCACGGTTTGTTCCAAACAAGGCTCGGAAATCATTTTGACCGCACCCGATAGAACTCCTGGGTGACGAGGCTCAAGTGAATCTCGTTTCGGTCCGTTTGGATATAGTGTTAGTATTAGTGCAAAATAGGTGCACGGTCTGTGTCAAATGTACCATAGGCTCAGAAATCATTTTGGACGCACCCGATGGTACTCCTAGGTGACGTGGCTCAAGTGGAATCTTGTTTTGGTCCGTTTGGAGATAGTGTTAGTATCAGTGCAAGATAGGTGCACGGTTTGTGCCAAACAAGACTCAAAAATCATTTCAGAAGCACCCGATGGAACTCTTAGGTGATGAGGCTCAAGTGGAATCTTATTTGGGTCCGTTTGGAGATAGTGTTAGTATTAGTGCAAGATAGGTGCACGGTTTGTTCCAAACAAGGCTCAGAAATCATTTTGACGCACCCGATAGAACTCCTAGGTGACGAGGCTCAAGTGGAATCTCATTTCAGTCCGTTTGGATATAGTGTTAGTATTAGTGCAAGATATGTGCACGGTTTGTAACAAACATAACATAGGCTCATAAATCATTTTGCACGCACCCGATGGTACTCCTAGTTGACGAGGCTCAAGTGGAATCTTGTTTCGGTCCGTTTGGAGATAGTGTTAGTATTAGTGCAAGACAGGTGCACGGTTTGTTCCAAACAAGGCTCGGAAATCATTTTGACCGCCCCCGATAGAACTCCTAGGTGACGAGGCTCAAGTGGAATCTCGTTTCGGTCCGTTTGGATATAGTGTTAGTATTAGTGCAAGATAGGTGCACGGTCTGTGTCCAACGTACCATAGGCTTAGAAATCGTTTTGGACGCACCCGATGGTACTCCTGGGTGACGAGGCTCAAGTGGAATCTTGTTCGGTCCGTTTGGAGATAGTGTTAGTATCAGTGCAACATAGGTGCACGGTTTCTTCCAAACAAGGCTCAGAAATCATTTTGACCGCACTCCATAGAACTCCTAGGTGACAAGGCTCAAGTGGAAATCTTGTTTCGGTCTGTTTGGATATAGTGTTAGTATTAGTGCAAGATAGGTGCACGGTTTTGTGCCAAACATACCATAGCTCAGAAATCATTTTGGACACACCTGATGGTACTCCTAGGTGACGAGGCTCAAGTGGAATATCGTTTCGGTCCGTTTTGGATATAGTGTTAGTATTAGTGCAAGATATGTGCAACGGTTTTGTGCCAAACGTACCATAGGCTCAGAAATCGTTTTGGACGCACCCGATGGTACTCCTAGGTGACAGAGGCTCAAGTGGAATTCTTATTTCGGTCAGTTTTGAAGATAGTGTTAGTATCAGTGCAAGAAAGGTGCACGGTTTGTGCCAACATGGCTCGGAAATCATTTCGGAAGCACCCGATGGAACTCCAAGGTGAGGAGGCTCAAGTGGAATCTTGTTTCGGTCCGTTTGGAGATAGTGTTAGTATTAGTGCAAGATAGGAGCACGGTTTTGTTCCAAACCAAGGCTCAGAAATCATTTTGACCACACCCGATAGAACTCCTAGGTGACGAGGCTCAAGTGGAATCTCGTTTCGGTCCGTTTGGATATAGTGTTAGTATTAGTGCAAGATAGGTGGCACGGTTTGTGCCAAACGTACCATAGGCTCAGAAATCGTTTTGGACGCACCCGATGGTACTCCTGTGACGAGGGTCAAGTGGAATCTTGTTTTGGTCCGTTTGGAGATAGTGTTATTATCAATGCAAGATAGGTGCATGGTTTGTGCCAACAAGACTCAGAAATCATTTCGGAAGCACCCGATGGAACTCCTAGATGACGAGGCTCAAGTGGAATCATGTTTCGGTCCGTTAGGAGATAGTGTAGTATTAGTGCAAGATAGGTGCACGGTTGTGCCAAACAAGGCTCGGAAATAATTTCGGAAGCACCCGATGGAACTCCTAGATGACGAGGCTCAAGTGGAATCTTGTTTCGGTCCGTTGGAGATAGTGT
>NW_027097513.1:0-40000 GCF_019320115.1 Miscanthus floridulus
CCATATCCACGGGATGGGAATACAGAGCCCGGACGTGATAAGCGCCCAATTAAGTGTCGTGCGCATCTGTTTAGAGGCACTTCGACGTATTTGCTATGATGTGCATGATTTCTCGCACTTCAAGGCACTTGCTTTGAATACTGGTGATATCCCCGTCCCGCAAGCAAGCGAATGGTTTGTGAGCTACAACCATGCGGATATGGTAAAATGGTCACTTATACCTGAGTCATGGTTATTTGTTGTTTATTATTGTAATAACATTCTCTAATTTTTTCTTTTTCTCCGCATGAAGATTGCGCTACAGGACGTTACCTATGCTGCATGTGGCTTGTGGGCCGTTCTAGACCAAGCTACGGAGCAACTCGGGTATGATTGGGACTTCTGCAATGGAAACCTCGGCCAACTCACTATCGAAGGATGCCAGTACTGCATAAGGATTACTAACAGGGATAGTGGTCATTTAGTAGGTTACATCTATGGCCGACCATTCTTTTGGTATTGTGAGGCACGAGAGAGTGTACTCATACGGGCATTGGACTTCATCGATACAAGCGGATACATAATCCGTGACATCAATTACCATATATGGCTACAGAGGCATGTTAGTGTGCGTGGTCCGATCGATCCTGACAGTGATTCCGATAGTAATTAATGTTTATTTAGCTAGGTTTTCAAGGTCGTAGTTTAATTGGGTTCTAATTTTAATATGTATGGCTTTGTGTGTTTAATTATTGTCATGCATGTAATTCGTGTAATATTTGTTGGGCAACTAGAAATATACATTCCGGTGTCGTATTGATCTCAAAATTATTCTTAGGCTTGCATGTGCCACGTGTGAAGGAAACACCAAGTTTGGGATTTTTTGGAGATGGTTTGCTACTTTCTGAGGTTTAATTGAATTTCCCCGCGACGACACCTATTAATTATAGGTTGAACTGAGTCTACCCACGAAAAGATTCAGAATGGTGCCAAACTTTTACATAGGCTCTAATGTGCTCTAGGGATAAGAATTTTGTGGAGGTGGATGAAAAAAATCTATTGGGTCTAAGATGAAATTCACCCTCTTTTGTCTCATTTGGCACAGAGAAAAATATAATAAATAAAAAAATGATAAAAAAACCTAAGATCCTATGTGGGGTCTTAATTTGGGTGTACATGCTTGCCAAAAAAATTTCAAGCCATTTCGACATAGGCAGAGTATATATGCTTCACAGAGGTACATTTGCCTTTTTATCGAACCATGACTATACACATAGGTTATCAAGGTTTCTGTGGTTCATACGCATTCCGGTATCGTATTGGTCTCAAAATTATTCTTAGGCTTGCATGTGCCACGTGTGAAGGAAACACCAAGTTTGGGATTTTTCGGAGATGGTTTGCTACTTTCTAAGGTTTAATTGAATTTCTGCGTGACGACACCATTTAATTATAGGTTAAACTGAGTCTACCGACAAAAAGATCCGGAATGGTGCCAAACTTTTACACAAGCTCTAATGTGCCCTAGGGATAAGAATTTTGTGGAGGTGGATGAAAAAATCTATTGGGTCTAAGATGAAATTCACCCTCTTTTGTCGTATTCGATACAGAGAAAAATATAATAAATAAAAAAATGATCAGAAAAACCTCAGGTCCTGTGTGGGGTATTAATTTTGGTGTACATGCTTGTTAAAAAAAATTCAAGCCATTTCGAAATTGGTGGATTATACATGCTTCATAGAGGTATATGTGACATTTCATCGAACCATGACTATACACATAGGTTATCAAGGTTTCTGTGGTTCATACGCATTCCGGTGTCGTATTAGTCTCAAACTTTTTCTTAGGCTTGAACATGTCACGTGCGAAGGAAACACCTAGTTTGGAATTTTTCGGAGATGGTTTGCTACTTTCTGAGGTTTAATTGAATTTCTGCGTGACAACACCAATTAATTATAGGTTGAACTGAGTCTACCCATGAAAAGATCCGGAATGATGCCAAACTTTTATATAGGCTCTAATGTGCCCTAGGGATAAGAATTTTGTGGAGGTGGATGAAAAAAATCTATAGGGTCCAAGATGAAATTCACCCTCTTTTATCTCATTCAGCACACAGAAAAATATAATAAATAAATAAATAATTAGAAAAAACTAAGATCCTTTGTGAGATCTTAATTTGGGTGTACAAGCTTGCCAAAAAAATTTTAAGCCAACATAGGAATACATATGCTTCTATTTATTCAGTATATAAAAGAATTTTTTAATATATATAAACATCACTGTTGGTTTCAAAAAACCGACAGTGATGAGAAGAAACCGACAGTGATGCTGGTTATCACCGTCGGTTTATTTTGAAAACCCGTAGTGATATATAAAAAATTAAAAAAAATTGTGCCAGCCCTTGGGTTTGAGCTCGGATCTCGGGCTGCAGAGTTCAGAGACTTAACCGCTGCGCTAGTATAGGATGTGTGCCAAGGTTTATTTATTTTTTCTTTTTGACCTTTAGACCGCTTAATAAATTATAAAATTAAACCCAAATAAAATGGGCCGCCCGGGATTCGAACATGGGTATCGAGGGCTAAGTTGCGGGGTCTTAACCGTTGAGCCAGTAGGAGATATTCGAAAGAAGTGGAAAAGATAACTTACTTATGCTAGAACCGCTACACGACAATCACTGCCGGTTTAAAGAATGGCCCGACAGTGATATTTCTACATCACTGTCGGTTTAGACTTACAACCGACAATGATGTACCCCCATCACTGTTGGTTTATAATTAGAACCGATAGTGATGAGGTCTGGTATAAAAGCCTGGCATGGGTTGAAATTATCCAAATTTCAAACCCGCGCCAACCATTCCCAGCCCCGCGCTCCTCTTCTTCGACGCCGACGCCCGTGCATCGCCCCACGCTGGAGCACCCATCCATCGCCCCCACGCCGCCGTTCCTAGCCCCGCGCTCCTCTTCTTCGACGCCGACGCTGACGCCCATGCACCGCCCCACGCCGGAGCACCACTGAGGCCTTTAGAAGCGCGTGGACAGCTGCTTTCCCACCCCCACGGTGAGTGTGTGCCTCACTGCTAGCTAAGTGTTTGATGAAATGCCCCACGATTGTTGTCTTCCCAATAGCAGCCGATTCCTATTCGATTGAGTTACATGCTGTTACTCCTTGGTTTAGCTATCCTTGTATGTACATGCTGTTACATAAACCAGTTAGTTTTCCCTAAAGAGATTATGCTACCTACTGATTTGTTGAGGACTAGTAATCATGGACCTAAACTGTTTAAGAACCATTGGTGTTATTTGCATGTTGTCGCAACAAGTTATTCCCTCGAGTCACAGCTAAGTGACCTTTTGCACTGTGTGCAGTCTAAGTATTTAAACATTGATCATCAACACCTCTTGACATAGTTAGATTGAATATGTGACAATGATATGAGCATATCTGTCTTGAATAGTAGTTACATAATGTTATGATATCTCTGTACTTTGTAATTATTGCAAGCAATAGAAACTAGTAGTCAAAGGTACATGTTAATGACTGTGGACGTCTTATTTGTGACGGTAGGGAGTGTTCTGTTTGTGTAAGAGTTAGATAAGAATTTCTGTTCTTGCTTAAGCAATGATGGATTCTTGTCAAATGTGTACAGGTATAATCGCTATAGGTAGAGTGTCAATTAATTTTGATAGAATGTATAGCATGCTTAAAAAAAGGCATTTATAGATGTTTGTTCTAGAAAAAAGTTAAAAACAACTTTTAAAATTGGCTCGATAGCAGCAGCAAGTATGATTACTAAACCACATTGATCTCCGAATAATAAACAATCCAATTATTGAGGTAATTTTTTATCATGTCAAGGATAAAGAACATTAAATAGATTTAGTTTGGCCATATAACTTGAATAATAACTCTTGTTCAGTGAGTTACCATTACCACTTACCACATGCCTAATTTACTTAAATGTATAGGCAACCATGGCATGGTATGTAGTGCATGTTGGTCACATGCCTGGGATTTATCAAACTTAGGAAGATTGCTATGCTCAAATCAATCGCTATCCTGGTAATTTGCACAAAAAATACAACACAGAAGCTGAAGCTTTGAGGACCTACTATAGTCATCTGGCCTACCTTGCAAACCATGGACAACTGGCCTACTATGGTCCAATGAATGCAAACCATGGCCATCTGCTGGCACTGGAGATCGAAGAGAAGCCACCCGTCGGAGATGTGAAAATTAGGAGAATTGCTCCTTGGTCTTGGAAAGCTGTCATGCTTTTATTTATGGCTATGGTCATCGCTTTTCTTATTTGGAAGTTGATGTAGGCTTAGTTTCGTAGAACAATAGGTGGACTTTGTCGTATGTGGTCAATCAAACAATGAATTTGTTTTAGGTGAACATATGCTATTATTTGACTTTGTTGTATGTGGACTTATTATTAGACTTTGCATTAAACATATTATATATATATATATGAATATATGCTATTAGTAGTTGTCCACGGCCAAAACTAACCACGATCATGTCACAGACATGACTCATCGTCGCCTGTTACCCCGTCATCGAAGAACAGATCGGCAACAAGAAGCGGCTGATATCGCTGGGACGGGAGAGCCACATGATCCGACAAATGGTGACGGTGTCAATTAGGTCGGTGAGAATGAGCAGCCATGGACCTCATCCGACCTGCTCGATCTGGGTCAAAATGACCAAGATGGCCAGGTAACTTTGGTATCATGTCACTATGTAGCCACACACGCTAATCAATTGAGAGGGTCATAGCTTACTTGGTGTCTCTAGCAGGAGCCTCCGCCGACCGAGGAGCCAGAGGGTTTGGGTAGCAGGAAGGCCAGATCCAAGTGAGGCGTGTCAAAGATTTCTGTTGGTAGGAATACACACTAGCACATTACTAAGTTTGATGAATTCAGGGATCCACTCTCACCGCATATAGCTTTGACCAAATATAAGACTATCCTCGGTTACTTGTTAGGGACTTCATCCCGATTAAGTATAGGAAGTGAATTGGGAAAGATGATGACCAGTGGAGGGTTCCCAAAAGTGAGAAGGATTACATATGGGATGTCAAGATCCTAGAGTATTTCACTTTCCCAGCCGGGTATGACAGGAGTTAGTCAAGAAAAAAACAAAAGAAATCATAGGGACATGCTTCAAGAATTTCAAGGGGACATTGTACAAGAATTTTGTCCTCCAAAATAAAAAACCAGATTTCGATGGTGGATAGTTTAGCAAGCAGAAGGACTTCTGGCAGGATTTCAAGGAATACAGGTTATCCAAGGAGTACTTAGAACTGAGCAGGAAGAATAAGGAGAATTCACAGAAAGCGATGAATCCTCATCATCTTGGCTCTCATGGCTACGCCAAAAAGATGCCATAATTTGAAGCAGAATTTCAAAAGATGGATCGCCTTGCTAAGGAAGGTGTTGAGGTTGAGACCGCCAATTGGGAGCCTAGATCGGTATTATACTGTATGGGGAGAAATGTATGGCACACCGAGGACAGGAGCTTTAGCTCCTCAAATCAACCCATGAGCGAACTCATCCAGAGGATCTCCCAGGTAACTGAGGAGGTGAGGCAAGGGACTCGCACTTCTAATAGGGAGAAAGACATGCTCACCCAAGCACTCAGAACGAAGGAGCACCCTGGTCACACTAGAGGAACCGGTGTTGTTCCTTGGAAACTAACATTCCCCCAAGAATCTAACACTTACCGGAGCTGCTCGAGGGGTAGAGCAGAACATGAGGCAGAGTATTTGAGGAGACTAAAAGAGATGGAAGACAGAATGGAAGCACATATTGAGGCGACCGTTGAAGCACGAGTCGAGCAAGTTTTGCTATCCAAGGGGTCAATAGTACCATAAAACCCTACTCCTACTGCCTTTAGCCCACAGTTTAGGGGTCGCAGCAGCTGTGGATCGACCCCGCTCGACAAAGAAGAGGCAAATGTGCCTCATCCGGTGGATAACATCACTGAACCCGTCAATGTCAGGTTGTACATCCATCAGGAATGGACAAAGAACAAGGTGGCGCTCGGCCAGGCCTGGCCTATGGGAGACGGGACAATTAATGGCCACCCAATTCCACTGGGGTATGCTCGCATCACCATTGATAGAATACTTAATAAGAAGTTATACAAGATACCCATTGAGTACCCCATGGCAGAAGACATGCCGAAACTTGGTCAAAACAAGGGCTCTCAAGTGGCCTACGCAAGCGCTTCATTAAGCTTGACCATCAATTGTCCTCTGATGATGAGGACGACTACGAGTCTTCGCCCACCCATGATGATCACTCACCATCTCCCAACAGAGATCACTCCCCTCCTCATCTGGAGCCATCACCCCTGAGAAGACAGGGTCTCCTTCTATTCCTCCTCGTCCAACTCCATCTTCATCAGCCCCGACAAAAGAGACTTCTCCTCCTCCCCCTCCTCCTCCATCTTCATTAGTGCCGGGAAAACATAATTCTCGTCGTCATCCTCCTCCTCCTCCACCACCTCAGCACAAAACAAGATCAAGGACATCCTCGCAGTCGTAGAAAAGGTCCTTGGATTCGGTCGCTAATGCTCCCAAAGTGGATCAATAGAAAAGAAAAAGGTCGTTCAGTGGTAGCATTACCACCTTGATGAAAAAAAATTTACAGTACACATCTCGAAGGAATATTGTGTTAGTTTCTTCAATCTCTATGCCTCACTGCCTTCATATTTGTTGAAGTCCAAATTCGAGAGGCAAACACAAGAATAAATATGCTACAATAAGAGACGAAGAAATACACAATAAAGATTTAAGGAACATACAGAAGTACGTCGAAGACAACCCAGGATTAACCATGGAAGAGGCCGCGACCATCTATTATGATGTACAAGGGACGACAACACTGGCAATGAAGTATGAAAGGGACAATCTTTTGGTTCCCGATGAGGAGTATAAAAATCTAACAACATATATACGCCAGTTGCATGAATATTACATGGCTCAAGCAACAGAGACGGACGACTTTGGTTTTGAGGTTATTATCCGTTCGCCACATGTTTTCCATTATCCTGAAGAAGAGAAGTGGGAGTGCTTGTTTCAGCTATACCAGAAACGCTCTCTCGATGTTCAAATGTTGACGCTGTGAACTATGTAAGTACCCTATACGCACGATATTATAATTAACTACCCTCTCGAGATAAATTGTTAACTTTTGAGCATTTCTCATGATTTTATGTAGGTGTATAGCAAAAATTTTCATTCTAAAAAGCAAATGGGATTACATAGGCTTCTTGGACCTCTTGCGAGTCAATGAGAGGACATGTCTAGGCCTCTATGGATGTGACGTGCAAGACCTAAAATAGAGATTGATTGTTGTTTTAGACGAATTCACGATGAAGAAGAAAACCCACATACTTCTAGCCTACAACTGCGAGTATGTGTTCTCGGCTTTTAATTTTATGCTTCTTTTTTTGTTAAGATTATTCGATAATTAGGATTCTGTGATTGTAGCAACCATTTCATCTTCATTTGTGTCAATCTTGCCAAAAATCTGATCGAGGTGTGGGACTCGAAGAAAAAACTATTTCATCATCTGGATGCACTGGTGGTAGTGCTGAATTAGTAAGTGATCCTAATAACATATTATTTTCTAATCACACATACCGCTTTCTAATGTTTCTCCCTTTAATGTTGCTCAGTGTCCGAAGAAGACATATTGGTGGGACGCCGGTCCCATTCAAGGTTGTCGAAATGGAGGGGAAGTACCTGTCACAGCCGGCGGGAAACAATGAATGTGGGTTTTATGTAATGTGGGCAATGTTTCGCTACATCGGCGGGAAATCGGAAGAAGCCGATAAGTTGGTGTGTATAATCCCCATTTCATTTATGTCTGTTAATAATTCAACAAAATGATTTAATGTTCCTCTTTGGATATCATCTTTTTTGAACGACATTGCAAGAAATATAACCACCAAAGGCTGTTAGACATGGAGATCGTCGCACTGCAATCGGAGCTCGCAAAATTCATCTTAGCCGAGGTATTGGAAAAACATGGAGTATTTTTCATTGCACAATCCGTAAGGTACAAGGACCAGTATGGCCCAGAGCGGCTCACCAGATTATTGTAAGAAGTCCGAGAAGCATTGCACAATCTGTGAAGTCCGAGAACAATTTTTTTGAGGGATCGAGATCTGGATAAGAACATTTGAACTATAACCGTAACATTTGTAATGTTTAATATTGATGGACCTATCGTCTACGTAGCGTATATAAAGCGAAACCTGATTCCACAAAAAAATATAAATTAAAATCAATTATAAAACAATAAAATACGAATGGGCCATCACTGTCGGTTAGCCACGAACCGACAGTGTTGTCTTGCAAAACACTACCAGTTATCAACAAACCGACAGTGTTGTCTTGCAAAACACTGCCAGCTTGAGCCATGAACCGACAGTGTTGTCTTGTTCAACACTACTGGCTTGAGCCATCAACTGACAGTGTTGTCTAGATCAACACTGTCGGTTTGAGCCATGAACCAACAGTGTAGGCTTGCTCAACACTGTTGGCTTGAGCCAAGAACCGACACTCTTGAAGCAACCATCACTGTCGGTTGGGACTATAAACCGGCAGTGTTGTTCAACTAGATACTGTCGGGTGAAGCCAGAAACCGACACTGTTTTCTGTAGATCAGTGTCAGGTTTTAAGAACCGACAGTGATGTCAACCCCTCATCACCGCCGGTATGCCATTGTCGGTTCAAAATCCGACAGTGAAGGAGGTTTTTGAACCGACAGTGATGTTCAGATCTGGGGTAGTGAATCCAGCTATTTCACATCCTCTAATGACCTCATGACCGGCACAAGTGACACTTGTCTACTGTAATGCAAGTTTTTCCCTCTTAATAGTATAGCTATCTATCCTATCAATCCATCTATTTCACCTCCTCTAATCACCTCATGATCGGCTAACACTAACCCTATTGTTAAACCTTTTGCCTTGAAGTTGTCACCATACTTCCTTGCCATCTTGACCAGGACATCCGTGTAACTCAAAGCATCGATGTGGACTATATTTTTTTTTGAAGTGATGTGGACTAAAATTTTAACCTTCACATATTACATGAAATGTTGATCTACATGTGTTGCCATTAATTATCAAAGGCCAAATAGGGGCCTAGATGTTTTCATTTTTTTAGATAATGGATAAACATCCGGCCTCTACATCCGTAGATGTACACAGCCCAAAATTACAGATAATGATAAAACCAAAAAGAAAGCCAAGGTCTTATAACATGACCAAGACGCTAACTTAAACAATAAAATTGTTTCCATCCGTTATTGGATATCTCTAGAGCAATAACTTCTAATTTCTTGCTTATTGTCGAGAGCGCGTCCTTAGCTTGCTCTTCACGCTGCAGCTGGGCCTAGATGTTTTCATAAAGTTACATGCAGATCACTCCCTGATAATCAGTGATTATGTTGCCTAACCAATTACAATCATATCCGAATGTTCTTTTTACATGACTATCCATCTAAACCTTGTGTGCCAAGATGATGAGACACCCGGGTCGGATCATCTCTCAACCAGCCATCCCAGCCCACTCCTATCTTTGGGGGGGGGGGGGGGGGGGGGGAGGAGCAATTATGGCCTTAGTGAGTACCCAGGGCCCATTTATTCGTCAGTCATCGAAGTTATATCTTGCTAATTTAGCAAATTTGATGTTACCCTAAGTTTCATGGAGGCCAAACTGCCAAGGAACTGGTTCATGAGGCCTAGCTGTTACGGAAATTGAGTTTCATTTTGCTCTACCCTTGATGGATTTTGCTTGACAGCTGGCCGCCAAGGATCATTTTTCTTGCTGGGTTGGGGATTTTCCTTGGTAGTTTATGGCCGCCAAGGTGAATACTTGCCTATTGTTGTCTTTCTTTCCATTTAATAATATCTTGAAGTTGCTAAGTTGTGGTTCGATTGGATGTATGTCATGGTAGAAAGGCTTTGTCGAGCAAGATAATGTTTGTTGCTTCCGTACGTGCTCTCGGATCGCAAGATAATTTTACGTAGGGTTTAACGCCAGCCTTCTCAAACCACTAATAGTGTCGTTATAGCCTGCTACTACCCACTATAGGCTGCACGTACTTTCGTCTCCAGTGGTCATAGCGGCAGCTCTCCCTGGAGCTGCTATAGCACCACTATAGTAGCCCATTATTTAAAACAATGGTTAGACCTTTGCTTAGTTAGATGTTGTAGTATATAGTATGATAATATTCTGAAATGTTGTTGCTCTTTTGGGGTATTAAGTTAAACCAAAAGTCTAAAGAGTGTACATGATCTCATGTCATGAGTCAACCACATGCAACTGATAATCAGTAGATATATATTGCCGGATCATGACACACCATGGTGGCGCTACTATGCCACTCTCTGGTAACCGTTTCCGCACTCTAGCTTATTACTAGCTAGTATCCACCAATGAACCTTCCAACGCAGTTGGGCTCCCAAAGCAATAGGTCCTTATCGGGCTCTTGGATGGGCACATCCTGCAAACCAGCAAGTAGCACAGAACACAGCCAATCAGCAGTCTGGCACATATGAATAGCAGTGAATGTGTTCCTAAGGAGAAACAAAGCAAAAACATGAACGGTAGGAGCAAACCTGATAGGAATGCCATCCACGTAAATGCCGCCGGACATAAGAGCAGCAATAGCACCATCAACCTGTAGTTAAAACACATGTAGGAAATATGCACCAACGCTAATTAGTCTTGCATATATGCACGTAGAGAAAAGCAAAATGAATCAGGAAGAAAATCATTTATATCATCTGCGAGTTTTAATGGGTCGGAAGGTGTTTAATAGCTTATAATTAAACTATTGGTGTGGATGGTAACAAACTAACATCAGGTATATCTTGATTAATCTCATATTTAATGAGTATAAACAATTTTAAAAAGATCCATACATAATCATAGCATACCGGCTCACCAAATGTGAGCACAAGAGCATTAGAAAACAAATTGAGTAAAGAATACAAACAGAAACCCATGCATAGGTCATGTAGGTTGTTCCATTGTCATTATTAATTCATCAAAGTAAATTCGGTTCAGAAAAAGTTTAACTGAGATGAACTTTGAGACTTTTTACCTCAGCAAACTCAATAAAAGCTATATTTGTGGAGCGATCTTCATTATCCAGAAGCTTAAGGCGGCAAACCTGTGATGCATTGAAATAAAGATATTGTAAATAATTCATATGTATAATCCTTGAACATAAACACAGAAAGGGTACGTGGCATTTGCAGAATTAACAAATGAAGTAACACGATTTGCTAGATTGTTGTGCCTTGCCAAAGTATGCCTCACAAAAAGCTTTCAGATTACTACTTGTGACCTGTAAAAGTTAACAAGGAATAAGTAAATATAATGGGCATACGAATCCTAATTTAGGTGAAACTAATGAAAGTTTACATACAATTTTGCTGATATTGGTGCAATATATAGTCCTCAAGCAGGTCTCCCACTCAGCTTCAGACTATACATACAGAAGAGTAAAACAAGCAAGTACATTATTAGGCATTGCAACATCTTTAGGGTGTAAATCAAAGATTGGCAAGAAAACCTTTTGACTAACCTGAGGAAGGAACTTGGGGTTAATAGGGCAGATTGCAGTCCTTGAGCGTGAAACGCTCACAGAGTTTATGCCAATAATGGTTCCATCAAGATCTAACGAAGCAAGTGCTTCATCTGAAACGTTTTGAAACATTATGACCTCCTGATTTTGCTTTACAAATAAATTTAGTTTGTGCTAACCAAAGATTGATTCTTTTTATGAATACCAAATTATGACAAAATTGGAGTCAGAAATGGGTAACTAACCCTCATGTTGAAGCTCTACAAATCCAAACCTGAGACCATCACCAGAAGCGGGGTGTCCACAAATGCGGCAATCCACCACCTGTTGGCACACATGTACAGTATTGTCTCATGAGATGTTCATGGCAATTCACAAATTTTCCATATTATACAACTTCTGTGTGGTCAATAATAATACTGATTGCCTATCAATTCTCTTTCTTAAAATAATATTCGGTGGCTTCCTTCGATACCATGGAAACTAATAAGCATCATAAACAAATCCTGGCAGAAGTATGGAGCATTGGAGAACACTTTAAAGGCATGTCTATATATATTTAATGAACTGAATTTGTATATCCTTTAATTTTCACTTTGGTTCATGTTTGTTTAAAATTTTCACTTTACAAAACCTACTAGCTATACTAGATAGAGCGAATCATCATTAACATGCACTGTTATATCAGCATTACAAAAGCTCTAGATGCAAGTTGTGGACTACATAATAAACCCATTTTATATGAAAATTGTAGAATTGGCATAATTCTATAGTATATATGGAGCATATGCATTCCTGCCCTCTCCAATCTTCCTAGATACAGTTTAAACTAACATGGGCCATGCATATCAACACACTCAGACACGTATAACACGTCATGAAATTATACAAAAAGGATTAATCTTTAATGTGTCTTATCCAATCCAGTTCTTGTTCATTACATATTTATGGCGGCAAATATATGGTTCCCATCAATGTTGTCATCCTGTCCTGTATAACGACTATGCCCTCTTCCGGATTATCCACTTTTGGCTTTGTAAAGTTTGAGTAAAATCAAATTGTGCTCAAAAGTGCCAATGTGACAAAAGCGCTTTGAATACATGCATCTGCAATACAATTATATTTTTGGGAGATACAATAATTTTATTTGCATGGAAGCATCGAGATATAGCAATAGAAATATTTCATATGTAAATCACAGGTTAATTATTTTGTTGAGTGCACCCCCCCCCCCCCCCCCCCCACCACCACCAAACACCTATTTCAGCATTATTCATGGAAAGTATGAAATGAAGTGCTTAGCTAACATATCTGAACATAAAATGCTTTATTAAGTAATTTCAGCCTTAAGTAAACAAGCTATAGCAATCTGATCAAATAGGCTAATAGAGCACCTTATACAAAACATGATGCATGGTATGATTTCGTCATCTATATATATCGTCTCATAGAAACAATAATGCTTGTTGATTGAAAAAGAAACTTGATAATGGATTGAAATCTTTTTGTATTAATTCCCATGGCACCAGATACTTAACGTCTATCTCTTTATTATGTAGAAAAAAGCAACACCTTGTTCTACTATGTACTTATATATGCATTCATCTTCCGATTCCAAACAACGAAACTCTAAAAAATGACAAACAAACAATAATAAACTATTAATTAAGTCTTAACTCGTTTTATTACACAATGCAACTTGAGATGATATCATGTAGGGAAAGTTATTTCTCTACGTGCAAATATATATGTAGCACATTGCAACAGAGAATATGCATACAATCTAATCATTAAACATATCAAAGAGACAGCATATAGGTGAAAAGAACATACAGTCCCAAACAACCGAAATATACCAGCCAGCGTTTCCTCAGTGACCTGAACCAAAGACAACAATGACAAACATATTAAATTGACTAAAGTATACCACACATATATATTTATAATACTCAACTTGCTACTAGACTTACAATGTGATCAATATATTTGACAAAGATTGTTCTTTTCACAGTTTCATCCCACTGAGACCTGTGAGACTTGAAAAATGCATTCCTCGGTGTGTATGCATCTTGCCGACTATTGTTTGCAGATTTCCTCTGTAAAAATATAATTAATGATCACATAAGATAAAGAGCATTCGATAAAAGGCGACAAAGATGTATCTTGCTAGATTGGTATATCATAAGATCATCCTATGCGATAATACTGAATTCCACATAAGGAGCACCCAATTTGGAACTGATTGGGACTGCAGAATTCTTTTTTTTTAAAGATAAGAACCGAAACTGGAAGACATATGACAAAGGTAGCAATACTACTACTACTGTTCAACACTGGACACAATTCCTAGTATATATATTTAGCGGTCCAAAATCTGGAAGCTAGTATGCCCTCAGAAAATGCAAGTTCCTCATAACAACAGCCTCTCCCTACCTATCAATACAAGTCATCAAGGTCTTTCTCTCGACAAAAGATGCCCCTTGAGTTTTAGCCTAGATGAAGATAGTGGACACTTGTATGCCATTTTATTCATGAATGTTTGGGAAGAAAAAATAGTGGTGCTAGAGAAGGGCATGTATCCTCAGAAAATTGCATTGTACTTCCTTTGAGAGCTGTCTTAAGATACTAATGCAAAGCTTCGTAGTTCTTCTTCCTCAGTAATAAGCTTCGTACGTGTTATAGAGCAGCATCATTAAACTTTAGTTTTTCGGTATTTGTTTCTTATATTTCCCAAGCATACTCAAACAATTTACCCCTAAAGTTGATTAACTCAACAATTATGCTTAATCAAGTAACAAAAATATTGCATGCAACAAAACTGAGAAATGTCTACCGGCAACTTTTAATTTCAAGTTCTTATATTATTTAGTTACATTATTTCAATAATGAAACAATGGTTCTAGCTTGAATATATTTTTTTGGAAAAAAAAGTGTGTGAGATCTGTTATGACGACAATATAGATGAATGATAACATGTTGTTTATGTAATAGAGAATAAACTATAGTTTTGTGAGATAAGAATTATATGCTATACAAATTAAAACACGCCCCCCCCCCCCCCCCCCCCCCCCCCCAAAAAAAAAAAGAAATATCGGTGTCACTCTGCATCCCATTACAAGCACCCACTGGTCTTGGACCTACACCACCCGAGTGTACTGGAATTAAGATGAGAGTGTGAGCTAGTCTCAGATCTCTAGGGATGATTCTTTCTGGACCCATAAATTAGCACAAGAGGTGAGGAACTCCCCTTATATTTAACTTAGGTAAAATTACACACAACGAATGTAGGACTAATCCAACCGTCCCGCCAAATAGATAGTCCTCTTAGGCACTGTTTGAGAGAGGTAGGGTTTCTCCTCCAAAATTAAATGGCTCCTGGGAATCTTGTGCATTGTACCATGAAGCCTTTTTTTTCTCTCCCTCTCCCTCAAAAATAAACTGGAAGCCAGCTCCAGGTCCCTCGAGTGAGGGCTGAGAGAAAGAGAATCCCTCCCAATTGAGCTCTTAGTTTCACGAACCCTCTCTGCCAAGGCGGTATGGATAACCTGTCATGTAGTGGAGAGAACTCACAAGAAAATCGAATACACCAATCAAGAGAATATTGCTCTGTGGAATCAGAAGTTTGTAGCTTATTAACTCCTGGAATTGTACAGCAAGTCGAGCGCTTCCCAGAACCACAACACAAGTTAATTATTGAGTAATATAGAGAGAGAGAACATATGAAAGGGGCTTTCTGATGAATTAAGGTAGGTTTTTCTTTTTTTGACAAGTTGGTAGTTTCTTTCGAAATGATGGAAGAGAAACATTGATGGCCAATGCACTTAAATCGAGAGAGGATCAGGAGAGTTGAGTGTGACTGCGGCTGGCACAGTGGAACTTGGCATATATATCTTTCATTTGTCAGGGAGGGGGTCTGAGGACCGAGCCTGTGCGCTACCTTCGTGCCGGAGGCCTGGAGTCTGGAGCCTGTGCGCTACCTTGCTATATATGTTGGACAGATTCACAGATCATGTTTAGTGTAAATGGAACTATGGGGGGCAACAAATCCGTGTCAGAATGAAATAAAAAGAGGGAGGAACCAAGCACAAAGTAATAATTTCAGGCATCTCTAGCTAGAGAAAAAAAAACTAACTGGGCAAAATGTATCAGAGGTGCAGCAGCCAGGAACATATTTGTGCCCAACCTTAGCTTCGTGCGTAAGAGAAACCCTAAAAATTTTCCTCCATAGAACGAAACAAGTGTAGCCCTACTGTACTGCTACTGCCCTAGAAAAGAACAGGGACCTCAAGCAGCAGGGAGCAACAAGAGCCCCTTCAATTCTGCCGCTATGTATGCGTCCACTCCACGCTAGCTAAATTTGAACGACGGGCCTGAATCTGAATCCCCCGATCTGAACCAATTGCGGCTGTTTTCATTTACCGATCGATACCGATCGGATCGGAAAGAGCACAGAAAAGGAAAGCGTAGAAAGCACCAAAAGAAGAAAATAGCTGGATCGATCGAATTAATCAGCACGCAGAGGAATGAAACCAGCAAGGAAGCTAGGCCTAGGAGAAGCCATTGAGGAAGACGCGACGACGCGAGCAAGATCGATCGAGGAAACAAGCAAAATGGCAAAGGCATGCAATTGCGTGCGTGCTTACCGCTGCTCTCCCCGTGCCGGCTTTGTTTGGGCGGGCTATCACCACACCGCGGGCGGCGGCGGCCGCCGCCGCTTTCCCCCAGGTGGTCGGGATGAACTCTGGAGCGTCGACCGAGAGCTGCTTTCTGCTGCCCCCAAGGCGCCACCACGGGAGGAAATCCCTGGCGTCAGGGTTCAGCGCGTGGGCCGCCAGCTCCCTCCTCGCCGCCGTCACGATGCTCACCTGCGCCATGGCTCGCTCGTCGTCGTCGCTGGTGGTGGCGGCCGCCGCGCGCCGTACTCGTGAGCCACGCGCCCACGGACGACTGGAGTGGTGTGTTTGCGTGCGGACGATCTCCTGCTGGTCCCGGCAGGAAATAGAGATGGAAAGCGGGGAAGCAATGCAACGCCCTAGCCACAGTGTGTTGTCTCTAGCAGCCCTTCGACGTCGTCACACTGAAGCCTGCGGCCATTGCCGACGCTGTCACTCTCACTGACAGTGGGGCAGCAATAGTGTTGGGACCGGATGTCAGTCAGTGCAGGTCGAGTGACTTGTGAGTGGCGGCCACTGACAGAAACCGTCTCCCTGAAACAAGGGCTGGCGCCCATTCACCCGGGGCCCACTAGTCAGTGAGGGAGAGCACAGTAGTAGAATGGTTTCAATGCCTGCCTAAGAATAACATGGACACCTTTTTTTGTGTGTGTGTGTCCGTTATTACCATGGCGATTCAAAATCAACTGCGGTCAAATGTACATATTTTGTATTCTCTCTTTAAAGTGAGAGAATGGGATTTTTGTGATTCCCCTTGTCATGTGCAATCACTAAAACTTGATGTTTCATATTTCCTATTCGAGGTTTAATATGTACACTCCACGTCTAAAACTTACAGTTCACATGGCCAATCCACTGGCATAATTCTAAACTTCACCTCTCGCGTTAATTGAACGGCTAGCATATATGATTGCATCATATATAGTTGCTGGGAAAATATAGAGAAATGAGTATGGCATTATATAAATGAATTGCATCAAGGCTATTCACAGTTATTTTTGTCGATGTTGCTTCGTTCACCGGTAGAGAAACGACCTTTTATCTAGCTCGAAATTTGGATTTAGTCCCGGTATTTTTTACGCCCGGGACTAGAGAGACCTTTAGTCCTGGTTTGTAGCTTCAACCGGGACTAAAGGTCCCTGCCCAACGGCTACTACGCCAGGCTTTTGCTGGAGGGGACCTTTAGTCCCGGTTGGAGCTACCAACCGGGACTAAAGGTTAACTTTTACTCCCGGTTGGTCCCTCCAACCGGGAGTAAAAGTCTACTCCCGGCTGGAGGCTCCATCCGGGACTAGGAAGGGACCTTTAGTCCCGGTTTCTGTCTACAACCGGGACTAAAGGTCCCCTCCTATATACCCCGTGTTCCTCCACGAGCCCGAGCCACTTCGAGCTCAGTGTTCTTGCTTCATCGCCGGCCTCTCTTCTTCCTCATCACCGGTGTATCACAAGATTCCTTCCATTCCTACATCGATTCTTCGGTTCAAAGGTTACCAACTTTATACTCTCATGTTTCATCAGTAGCTTATTTCATTTTGTGGACTAGATATATGTGGTTTTTTTATGGTAGATTTTTTTTACTTGTAAGTCATTTAAGCTCAAAATCACTTTAAAGTTTGCGTATTTGGATGAAGGAAGGTTAAAGTAGTTATTCAAAACTAGTATTGAGCTTTCATTTCTAGCATGCATAGCACACTTCATGCTTTAGAGATATAGATAATTTTAGAGTTTTTTTAATTTTATTTGTTTATAAAATGAGAAATTTATATTATATTAAAAATGAGTATAGAGAGTAGATGGCAACTGTTTCTGGGTCCTCGGCCTCTCATCGGGTTACAAAGCGACTGAGGCCGGACCCTCCTCTCATTGCATGCGGCAAGTGTGAGGAGAAGATTATGATGGAGTATCGGGTGAGGAAGGAGTAATTTTTTGTTTTAATTTCAGTGGGATGGCACTGGATGTTTAGGCTGGTACTGGGAGGAAGAGTATGTTGAACACGTGCAAAACTCTCTTGCACAGGCGGCTACGGCGGCTAATGAGGCAGTGATCCTGCGGAAGAAGCCCATAGATGTTGAACAAATGCATGACCTGTCTATTTTAGTTGGGATTGGTCGCGAAATCCTTATGCTGCTGAAGTGCATTTTAGCTTTAGTTTTTTTAGTGGTAGTTGGGATTGTCTACATTGTAGCGAGACTTTCATAAATTAATACCTTGTGTGGTGGCATGCATGTCGTATAATTAACTAATTATGTTCTAGGTTTTAATATGGTATGTATGTCATGTAATGCAGATGAGCCGGCATTGGATGTACAATGCTGATCGCCGCTCCCAAGAGTTCATTGAGGGTGTGCATTCTTTCTTACGTGTGGCCGAGGCAAACAAACATGATGGTTTCATGTGCTGCCCATGTGCCATATGTAAGAATTTGAAGGAATATGCTAGCTCAAGGAGTCTTCATTCACACTTGTTGAAGTCGAGTTTCATGCCAAACTATATTTGTTGGACGAAGCACAGAGAAACCGGGGTTGTAATGGAAGAAGGTGAAGAAGAACAATGGGACGATGATGACATTATTGCTGAATATGGTGCCTTCAATGATACTGCAATGGGGGAAGCTGAAGAAGAGGTAGTGACAGAAGATGAGCCCGCTGATGATCTTGGTCAGGCCATTCGTGACGCACAAAGATAATGCGAAAGTGAAAAGGAGAAGATCAAGTTCGAGCGCATGCTAGAGGATCACAAGAAATTGCTATACCCAACTTATGATGTGGGACAAAAAAAGTTAGGTACCACACTAGAATTTCTGCAATGGAAGGCAAAGAATGGTGTATCTGACAAGGGATTTGGAGAGTTACTAAAAATCCAAAAGAAGATACTTCCGAAGGATAACGAATTGCCCATCACTATGTACAAAGCAAAATAGGTAGTCTGCCCTTTGGGATTAGAAATCCAGAAGATACATGCATGTCCTAATGACTGCATCCTCTACCACAGCGAGGAGTACGAGAAGTTAGATGCATGCCCGGTATGTCATGCATCGCGGTATAAGATCAGGCGAGATGACCTTGGTGATGTTGAGGGCGAACGTCCCACGAAGAAAATCCCTGCCAAGATTTTGTGGTATGCTCCTATAATACCACGCTTAAAATGTCTGTTCAGAAACAAAGACCATGCAAAGTTATTGTGATGGCACAAAGAAGACCGTAAGGTAGACAATATGTTGAGATACCCTGCTGATGGGTCCCAGTGGAGAGCAATCGATAGAGAATTCTCAGAGTTTGCAAATGACTCAAGAAACTTAAGGTTTGCTTTAAGTACGGATGGTATGAATCCTTTCGGGGAGCAGAGCAATAGTCATAGCACTTGGCCCGTTACTCTATGTATCTACAACCTACCTCCCTGGTTATGCACGAAGCATAAGTTTATTATGATGCCAGTGCTCATCCAAGGCCTAAGGCAACCTGGCAACGACATCGATGTATACCTGAGGCCACTAATTGAAGAACTTCTACTTTTGTGGAACAGACCTGGTGTACGTGTGTGGGATGAGCACAAACAGGAGCACTTTGACCTGCGAGCATTGTTGTTCATAACAATCAATGATTGGCCTGCTCTAAGTAATCTTTTAGGATAATCAAACAAGGGATATAATGCATGCACGTATTGTTTTGATGACATTAAAGGTATATTCTTGAAAAATGTCGAAAGGTCATGTACCTTGGCCATCGTCGATTTCTTCCTACGAATCACCCCCTAAGAAAGAAAGGCAAGCATTTTAAAGATAAGGCAGACCACCAGTCCAAGCCGGGCAACCTAACTGGTGAGGATGTACTCAATGTGGTCAAGGATGTGAAAGTAGTATTTGGAAAGGCACATGGCAGCGAACCTGTTCCAAACGACGCCGACGGTCACGCACCCATGTGGAAGAAGAAGTCCATATTTTGGGAGCTACCCTATTGGCAAGTCCTAGAGGTCCGTAGCGCGATCAACGTGATGCACCTGATGAAGAATCTTTGTGTGAACCTGCTAGGCTTCATGGGTGTGTATGGGAAGCCTAAGGACACACTTGAAGCACGATAGGACCTGCGATGTTTGAAAGAACGAGACAACCTACATCCAGAGAAGACAGATGATGGACGCCATTACTTAAGTCCTGCCAGCTACACTCTTAGCAAAGAAGAGAAGGAAAGCATGTTTGAATGCCTAGCAAGCATCAAGGTACCATCTAGATTCTCCTCGAATATAAAGGGTATAATAAATGTACCAGAGAAAAAATTCCTAAACTTAAAGTCCCATGACTGCCACGTGCTCATGATGTAATTGCTTTCAGTTGCATTAAGAGGAATTCTACCTCCAAATGTACGTCTAGCCACCGTGAAGCTATGTGCATTCCTCAATGCAATTTCTCAGAAGGCAATCGATCCAATGGATCTAGCTAAACTACAAAATGATGTGGTTCAATGTCTTTTCAGCTTTGAGTTGGTGTTCTCTCCTTCCTTCTTTAATATCATGACACACCTCCTAGTTCACCTGGTCGAGGAGATTAGCATTGTCGGTCCTGTGTTCCTGCACAACATGTTCCCCTTTGATAGGTTCATGGGAGTCCTAAAGAAATATGTTCATAACTATGCTCGGCCAGAAGGAAGCATCACCAAGGGCTATGGAACAGAGGAGGTCATTGAGTTTTGTATTGACTTTATTCCCGACCTTGACCCGATTGGTGTTCCTGAATCACGACACGAGGGGAGACTAAGTGGAAAGGGACACTAGGGAAGAAAACATATATTGGTACACAGGACAATTATTTTAATAAAGCACACTACATAGTTCTGCAAAACTCCTCCTTGGTGGATCCGTATATCGAGACACATAAAGAGTTGCTCTGATCCGAGTTTTCAGGGAAGTCTAAAGCTTGGATTACGCGTCAGCACATGGAAACTTTCAGCGACTGGTTGCGAAAAGAATGTCAAGGTGATGAGAGTATTGATGAGCAACTGTATTTATTGGCTAGGCAGCCATCGTGGCATATCCTCACATACAAAGGGTACGAGATAAATGGGAATACGTTTTACACAGTAGCCCAAGATAAAAGGAGCACCAACCAAAACAGTGGTGTCCGCATAGATGCCACCGACCCTAATGGAAATAAGCAAACATATTATGGCCGCATAGAGAAGATATGGGAACTAAACTGTGCACATACTTTTAAGGTACCTTTGTTCAAGCGCCAATGGGTAAAGGCGACTGGAGGTGGGGTAGCAGTCGACAACCAGTATGGAATGACAACCGTGGACCTCAACAATATTGGGTACAAAGACAAACCATTTGTCCTTGCCAAGGATGTGAATCAGGTGTTCTATGTCAAGGACATGTCTACAAAACCGAAGAGAGAGAAAAACAACAACGAACCAATCAATGAGCCAAAGTGCCACATAGTTCTTTAAGGGAAAAGAAACATCGTCGGAATTGAAGACAAGTCAGACATATCAGAAGATTATGAAAAGGATGACTGAATTCTATCCTTCACAGTGAACAAAGACCCAAGCATCCAGCTAAATGATGAGGACACTCCATAGTTACAGCGCGATCATAACCAAGGGATATACGTTAAGAAGAAGTTCACTACTATGCCCACTTGATATATATATAGTGATGTATTAGACCTATTATGTAATAATTATGACTTCAGATTTTTTGTCGTGTTTTCATATTTTCTACGGTTTAAATGAATTTTCTGCTAGACGGTGGATTTCCCGTGGAGAATGTGTGATGAAAAACCAAATGATCAACGTTAATAAGATGTGAAAACTAATTTTCTGTCGAAAAACAATAGTTTTAATAATTTTAATTAAGTAGTATATTTTTGCATGGTGCAAATTATAATTATTATTTGCACTATGTCAAATATTTATACAGTAAAACAAAAGAGTTTAGGTTACAATTTTTTGTTGTGTATAATAATACAAAACCAAGTCTAGGAATTTTTTTATAATTTTTTTGGATAATATTTTATTTATTAGGCAATTAATAACTCTATGCATATTTATATAAAAGAAATATATAAAAAAGGAAAAAACTTATGGAAACTGGAGAAAGCCAACTGCAGACCACCTTTACTCCTGGGCCTAAAATGCCCTTTACTCCCGGGCAGTGGCTACACCCGGGACTAAAGGTGGGCTGCGTTTTCATAGCCCGCCAAAATGCCCTTTACTCCTAGGCAGTGGCTACACCCGGGACTAAAGATCAGACCTTTAGTCCCGGTTCTAACCATAACCCGGGACTAAAGGATCTTTAATCCCGGTTGGTAGTTGCAACCGGGACTAAAGGTATCCCTTTATAAATCCTCTCTGTCTCCGCCACGCCTCATCTTCTCCACCAGATCGATCCAGCAGCGCCACCGCCCCCAGGCCACCCTAGCCTCGCCTCACACGTGCACGCTGTCACTAGCCCCACGCACACTTCTTCTCCGGCCGGCCAGTGCGCCTCGCTCGTCCTCGCTGGAGCGCGCGCCGTCCTCGTCCTCGGCCCACCTCGCTCGTGCTCACCGGAGCGCGCCCAAGCTTCCCCGCGCTGCCTCACTGGAGCTCGCCCGAGCCTTCCCTGCATGCGCTGCCTCATCGGAGCTTGCCCGAGCCTTCCCTGCACGCTGCCTCATCGGAGCGCGCCCGAGGCTTCCCCGCGCTGCCTCACCGGAGCTCGCCCGAGCCTTCCCCACGCGTGCTGCCTCACCGGACCAAGCGACACCGCAGCGGAGGAGGAGCCCCGAGCCATCAATTGGGTCTGTGTTGCTCATTTCGATTTCTTGTGGCTTGACATCAATTGTCTGTGTTTGGAAGACGACGACTAGCTAGGGCTCAATTGTCTGTGTTTGAAAGACGACGACTAGCTAGGGCTTGACATCAATTGTCTGTGTTTGGAAGACGACGACTAGCTTGACATCAATTCCCTGCGCTGTCAGTAGCATGAATCGATCGTGAATGAACCGTCAAACAAGGCAACCTAAACGACGCTAGAATTATTTGTTCAATGAAATGCTTAGAAATCACTTAGAGTTATTTGAGAGCTCACCGAATGAAATGCTCGATGGCTCGACGGCTCGACCCTGGATCCCTGCTCCCCGACAGCCGTGCCCGCTCCCCGCCTCAACGTGGTACCCGCCGGCCGTGCCTTAAGGCGGACCTCACCGCGCCTGCTCCTCACTGCGGTGGCTCCCCGTAGCAGTCCACCTGGCCGCGCCTCGCCGCGCCCTGCTCCTACAGGCCCACCACTACGCCGCTGCCAGAGATTTGCGTTCCTCTCTCTCGACGATGCACATTTGTAGCTCGACAAGCCTCGTACCCAAAATGGGTGAGGTGATTGGGTCATCCATTGGAGCGATGTTTTCGAAGGCAAAACACTGTGAGCGACCGATTTTGCGTTTGGGTCACGGATTGGATGCGCCGTTGGAGTCAGTCTTAGAATGAAATGGCAACCTAAATGATCTCTTGGATTTATTTTGAAACAAAATTATACATACACTTCTAGCTTGCATTAGAAAAATAGATAATTATTTTCTAGCCTTTACAATGGGTGCATATTTTTGTAATATGTTTTTTAGTAAAGTCTAAGTCAATAACATGTTTTTTGGCTACAGGAGCTGGACCTCGCATTTGACACCTTGGATGTGAGCCACCGCCGCCACCATATATAATCCGTTTATGATGGATTAATTGCTCCAACCTTTTGTAATCGGATGGATGTGTGTGCCGAGCCCTCGTGCCGGCAATTTTGTAATGCGATTTTGCACTGAGCCATCGAGCTCAGTGGAGCATGGGCGCGGTCTGGTGTCTCGTCGTTTCCTCCTTTTTGCGTGGTAGCTTATGACGACTAGTTAGAAAATTGTAGAAAATCCGTACTAGTTGAACTTGCGGACCGTGTTCATCTCGGCGAGCATGTTCTCTGCGGAGCGGTAATAGATGTCAAGGAGGAGCTTTGATTCTATGAGGGAGAGCGGCAATGGTCGTGGAAGACCGTGTTCCCATCCTCGTAGAATCGGAGCTCTTCTGTGGCCAAGTACGGTGCCGTCTGGTGGAGAAATGCTCACCGAGATGATCACGTAATCAAGGTCAACTAGTATGGATGGTTATTTATTCACACGTCCTGATATCATCACAGTAGTCTATCAATCACCGTACCCAAACATAGTATATATATATATAAATGATAAACGATTATTATGTGTGTACACTCCCATTCTTCTGTTAACCTGCGGAAATATCATGCGAATTACTTACTTGCCACAGTAAAAGACGAGAACACAATGACCATGGCTGCGGCCATAAAAAATGCCAACAACACAACACTAGTAACCTTCTTGGCAAGCAGAGTAGTCTTAAACGCTCTAGAAACCATTAAACTTTGTCAGTTAAGATTTCCCCTTCAAACAAGCTAGGCACTTAAATAAGGCTTATGCTAGATTCTATCACTAGTACAGATACAGAAATGATTTTTACAAATGTTACTATCCTTGAGGTGGCACGTCCTATAGGTGTTCATTTTATAGATATAGTTTTTATTTTTTATAGATATATCTGGTGGTGTAAAAGCTAGATGGCCGCCCCGAGAGACAACATGGATGAAGAAATGATGAATATTATCAACACCGGCACTCAATTTGCCGATGGTGACCAGGAGGATGTAGATGACGGGAGTCAATACCTGGCTCTTGAAGATAACCAAGAAAATATTGTGCATGAAAATACTGGCGAGGTATATATATTTATATATATATTTGAATATTATATATATATATATATTTGAATATCTATCATCTATTATGTGTACACATGATATTGATTTATTCTTTTTTATACGTAGCCCTCTAGATCGACGACCACAACGGCGAAAAGCAAAAAAAAATCATGGCCCGAAAAAGCCATTAGAGGGGCGCTACATAATATCAGAATTCAATATCGAGACAGGCGAACCACTTGGTCCACATGCAAAGAAATTCGTGCAACACTGTGGGTGCCTTGTAAGGGACAGACTTCCGATCAGTGCCCATGAATGAAAGCAAAAGATCAACGAGCCTCATGTTAGTTTTGTCTCTGATCTTGATAAGAATTTAATTTGGAATGATATCCTTCAATATTTCACGTTGCAAGCGGATGATTATGATGCTATCAACGATGATGAATTGAAGGAACTAGTTCGAAAGTGGGCTATGAAGAAGATGGCCACACAATTTCAGACTTGGAAGAAATCCCTGTACACGAAATACGTCAAGAAGAACCTAACGCCCAATTTCAATACTAGTGGCCCGCTCGCGAAGTTGAGGCCCTACTGGAATGATTTTGTACAGTACAAGACATCGGAAGAGGGTGAGGAACGGGTGAGAAGGAACCAAGACAATGCCCGACAGAAGGTATACCACCATGGCATGGGATCAGGTAGCTACGCAACTGCCATTCCCAAGTGGGAAAAAATAGAAGTAGACATTCTTGCCAAGGGTATCACACCAGAATCACTCAATTGGTCCAAACGCGCGAAGAATTGGTTTTTCGCTCATGGGGGAAGACTGGACCTAAAGACCGGGAAGATGGTTCATGGCCCAAAACTCGAAAGAGCAACACAAAGATTTTCTTATGCTCTACAAGCTAAAACTATTGGTGCATTCAGGCCCAATGGAGAGAAGGATGAACTGACATATGCCCTCGGGACCGTTGAACACAGTGGCCGAACGAGAGGTTTAGGACGGAACATTTCTTGGGAGCATGGTTTCCCTGACGACAGAGATACCTATAGAAGCCGGCAGAGAAGGAAGGATGAGGATGCAGCATGGATCAGCAGGTTGGAGGAATTGGTTCGTGAGTCACGGGAGGCGTTGCTTCAAGCACAAGAGCGCAAAAAAGACATGCAAGCTAGAATGTAGGACGAAATCATAAAGCAAGTGCAAATAGCAATGAGTGCCCAAAGGCAGGCATCAGATCCAGGAATCAACATTAATATTAGCCCCCTGATCAGTTGAAAAGTAGCTGCGCTTCCACGGAGTTGCCAAATCAAGATGACGCAATGCTATGTTTCCCTATGGATGACATCACTGCGCCATTTACATCATGTGAGCTACATATTCCAAAAGAGAATACCACAATCATGGTGGCTCTCGGTGTTTTTTATCCTCCAAATCCTACCAAGACACCAAGAATCTATGGGGCAATAATACCACCTAGATATGTTAAAGGATACAGTACAAAAAGATGTGAAAAGTTTCTTCGAAAATGTAAGAAAGCAACGAGAAGCGAGGGAGAACCCGAAAAAACCGTACTTCTACGTAGCTCCAGATCTTCTAAGAAAGAAGGTGGACCAGAAAAAGTGAGAATCTCAAAATACCCCACCAAAATCGGACTACGACCGCTCTCCCACCAAGTCATTTGAGGTGGCATAGAAAAAGACTAGAGCAGGAAAAGGTATTGCACAACTCGGACAACAATCACAACAATCAGTCCCCCCTCTTGTCATTCGTAATGAATATGGTTCAAACTTAGACTTACCGGACGTCGATTTTGAGGAACTGGTTCGGTTTTACGAGGATACTAGTTTGGACCTTGCCCAAGTGCTCGCTGAAGGACCATCTGCTCCGAAAGTGGATCCTTGGAAGAAATTTGAACATGGAAAGAGTCTATACAACCCTGAGGCCTTAGGCGAACTGGGTATGCAAATGTATCTGCTAAACAAGTGGTACATGGCGGCGTGTAAACGGGGAGAGAACTTTGTTTCTGTCAGAATTAGAAACCAACATTACTTCCGTGACGATGACGTTATATATGTCGAGTTTGGAGAATTACACCAACTATGCCACCTGGACTCTCTCGACAAAAGTCTCATTAGCTGCTATTGTCTGTAAGTGTGATTATTTTCTACTATTAAAGTGTATATATATAAAGCTACATGTATATATATAAATTATATATCCTCACACTATATTTTTATATATACAGATATGAGATGACATAACTCAGAAAGAGACAGGATAATGATGTTGGTTTCGTTGATCCAAATGTCGTATTCAAACACCCTGATCCCCCACCTGGATGGAAAGCTGAATTCAAGAAAAATCTCATGAGGTTCTTAGTGAACCAACAAAACAAGGACATACTCTTCCCCTACAACTTCAAGTGAGTGTTAAATAATTAATGTCGATCATATGGACATTTGTTCAATTATTTGCTTACTAGCTAAGCTATCTCCCATATATACATATGTTGACTCTAGTTAATGTCGATCATATTTGTGTATAAAAACATATACAACAATCACTGGATATTGATGGTCATCGATATGGCCAATAGTCGGTTGAGGATCTTAGACTCGTTAAGAAAAGAGCAAACAGAGTACCAAGATATGATAGATATTATCCAAGGATAATTTGGTCTCTCTAGCAACTATATATACCCTGATCTCTTAACTGCAACAATTATTAAAGGCCAAAATAATTTTTTATTTTATTGGGCGTAGTGTTTGGAAAAGTTTCATTGAGGAATACCAAATGAAACATTGCAAAGCGTCACTGGATGTAATCGCACACAAAGTAGGTACTAGCTACATTTATATATATATATATATAATTCAATTAACACCATGCATGCTTTTAATTCACCAGATCTTTTTTCTCGTAAAAGTGGGTTTTGAGGCAAGAATAGGCGAACAACTACTGCAGATACTATGTTTGCGAGTTCATCATGGCGTACTCAAAAAGAACTCCTGAAGAGAACCTCAAAGTACGTTATATAAATATATTCATATATTCACAATTTTTTTTATTGCTCATATATATATAAGTAATCACGTGACCAATATATATATATATATATATATTAATACTTTTCCTTTAACTTTTATTGAAGACTCTATGGTTGAAGGAAAAAATCATACGAATTTCTTAATGACCAGGTCTTAAACCCGCCGGCGAGTTCTACAATGATGTGAACGAAACATGGAAGCCAAACCAGATGGAGTGAATTTGTTATCCCAAAGATATGATAGAATATACAATGCAAGCTTTATTTGTAATATATATATATATATACATATTATATGTACATAAAATAACGATATATGTATATGCATGTAATATATACGTTAGTTTCATACTTTAGTTTGTACAAAATGTTCGAACATTGTAAACGTGTAGAATACGTATATTATTAGCAGCGTAGAATGCGTATTCGAAAACCTATTCGAAAACCAAAACGAATCATCAATTGAAAATAGAAACAAAAAAAAGAAAAAAAAACCTTTAGTCCCGTTGGTTATACCAACCGGGACTAAAGGGCCAGCCCACGTGGCCAGGCCGAGAGACCTCTTTAGCCCCGGTTGGTATTACCAACCGGGACTAAATGACCTTTAGTCCCGGGCGTGAAACCGGGACTAAAGGAGGGGCCCTTTAGTCCCGAATTCGTGCTCCCAATTCCAAAACCAGGACTGAAGGAGGTTGAGAACCAGGAGTATAGCCCGTTTCTCTACTAGTGGTTATGGATGTGTGTTACAAGTGCTAACAACGACCGTTACTAGATTCCCACATAAACAAAGAAAAAATGAGTAGTATGTCGTTATATAACTGTCGTTGCGAAATATGACCCACAAGTAAATATTTATAATTTTACCATGCGTTGTGATCGGATGTGACCTAGCACTCAATGACACAAGATTTATACTGATTCAGACAACGGACCCTATGTCCAGTTAAGGTCGGTTGGTGACTTTATTCATGAGCCTAGGTGCTTGAAGTTTGCTGTGGGGTTACAAACGAGTGAGGAATGAAGTTGGGCGTGTAAAAGGCCCGGTCGGACTCTAGTCTGAGTGGAAGAGAGTGTCGGGGGCTCTAACGTATGCTAAGTGTCGGAGTGTGTGCTCTGTGTGCCCGAGCTTGCGAACAATTGAGACTGTTGAGACCGTGTTCGGTAGCCTGTGTAGCCATCGAGTCGTTGAGTTGTCGATTCGTCGGGTCATCGGGTCGTCGTCTTTTAGTAGAGAACACATCTCCTTTTATATTTGAAGGGGATGGCCTTACAAGTTAGAGAGAAAGAGAGAGAGTATATATGGACGCTGCCTAGTCTTGTTGCCCACGCCATCGGTACGGGATGACCGCCGTCGCCGCCATACTGTTTATGATGCCATCGCCCACCTTACTGTTCATGCTTTGTTGTATCTGGCAGCCTGGACAGTGTTCGCCTGGTATGGCAAACGACGGCGCCCACAATACTGTTTATGCTTTGACACGTCTGGCAGGTTGTACAGTGTTTGCCTGGTACGACAAATGACGGCGTCCACAATACTGTTTATGCTCTGACGCATCTGGCACGCTGTAAAGTGTTCGTCTGACATGGCACGACGACACCGTCCTGCAGGTGCGCAGGGCATGGCAGGGTACGGTCCTCGGTATTGCTGTTGACTTGAGCGCCTTACCTTATCTGCTCTGCCTGCTCCCTGGGCCCACACCGAGCGGGCGTCCCCGGTCGGTCGTTCCCGGTCGGCCCCGACCGTGTCGGTCGGGAAAGAGCAGCGAGAAGAGGTTCGACGTATCCTCGGTCGGAGAAAGGGGTCGGAGTCGGACTGTGGTCCCACCACGGCCAGGCCTTCCGGTCAGGGCTCCGACCAGATCTCCTGGCCGGAGGCGCCGGTCGGGGACCGGATCGTGGTCTTGGCTTGTCATTGTGTATCTGGGCCGGCCTAGGCGCGTGCTGTCGCTGCGCCGCCTGCTGGGCCGAGTTTTGTATGGAAGTGGGTCCATTGGGGACCCCGGGTTTATGAACGCGACAATAACTAAATGATGTCATGCAACAATGATATCCACATTTATTTTGTCATAGTCGCTTCGTTATGGATGTACATTACAAGTGCTAACAATGATTACTAGATTCCCGCGCAAAATAGGACAAATGAGTATGTCGTTATATAATACATGCATCGCGTAATGCAACAAGGATATTCGAAGTTACTTCACTATGTGCGTCAAGCTAACAATGTTTACTAGCAGATTCTAGCACAAATATAGAGAAATTAGTATGTCGTTATATTACTGAACAAGCATAACGTTATGCACCAAGGATGTTAACATTTATTTAGTCAAAGTTGCTTCATTATGGATGTGTGTTAAGAACGGTTATATTAGGTTTGCCCTTGGTTGCAATAATGCTTGTGCAATCCTCTCTACTCATATATAACTCTTTCCCCTCCATCCCTATATCTCAATTTGCTTCCTTAATTTGCTCAACCCGTCTCCTTTTCCCACCTATCTATGGCAATAAGTTGTTTCTATTTTGTATCCTCATCAAGCCACAAGCAAGCATGGTGGAATGAATCATGTCACCATAGCATGGATGGGCCTCTGTAGTTCGCAAACGCGGTTGGCTTGACCACAAGTGCATGGTGAGTTTCAAGTTGAAAGTTTTTAACTTGAGCCAAAAGTTTAAAATGATTTTGAGTTGTGATTGTTGACTTTTTATCCATTGAAAGTTTTGAAGGTTTAGTTGCATGTCCATGGAATTAGATCCTTTAGTGTAGAGTGCTAGACTAGATCTAAAATTGTTCTAATGGGGAACCACATAACAGATGCTCCCCTTAATCTAGTGATCCATGAGATTGACAGTCTTGTTTTGGTTAGTGTACTTTGCTTGAAGTGGTTAGTCCATATGTTCTGTGTGAACATTATATTGGACATTTTTTGTGGCCTTAAAATCGAAAGTATCTCATCTCAAACTGGTGCAAAATTCTTGCCACGTTTTAAATTATGAAGCCAGCTATACAAGTTTTCTGGTATTGCTATAAGTAAAGATCACACTATGAATTTGCAGAGCATTTATGTCATGATGGACATGTACAATTTATGCATGCTTATAGATGCCATATGATTTGAGACATCAACGGTGCACACCAATTAGCATTATTAGAAGACGATGCATGCTAATATTTGTTTTTTAGAAGGAATGGCAAGAGATTTGTCATGAGTTTTATTAGAAGATATAAAAACAAAACAAATAACATAAAACTTTACCAAGTCCCTAAACTTAGACGCACGACTTAGTACAACTCTAAAATGCCCATAAGTGAAGTGGGTGGCGCCCGAAAAAAATAAGAAAGGAAAAACAGGGACTTGACAAGGGACCCCAGCTTGCTAGCGACTGAAAACTAAATTCCAAGAAACAAAAATAAGAACACAACGAGCCCACTAAACCAAGTCTTGATTTAGGTGCATAGCCAAATGAAACTGTTTGATGCCATCTTTGCATAGTAGAACGACTTGTCTTGGCTGTAAAAAACTTTGTTGAAAAGTTCTTCTGTTTCGCTCTTTCCAAATGTTCCACTAGGAGATTATAGTAGTTAAAATATCTTCTCTGGTTTTTATCAAACTAGATCCGACATTTATGCCGGAACTTATGGATAGGACCCATCATGTTGACCGTGTTGAGATTAGTAAAGTCAAACCACTGTTGAATTAATGCCCACGACTCTTGTGTAAAACGGCAATCTTTACAAATGTGAGTTGGAGTTTTCGGGTTAGATCTACAAAGCTTATAGATCGAATCATTGGGCCATCCCCGCTTTGGTTAGGTTGTTAGCAGCAAGGATCTTTTTGTGGAGTAACATCCATGCAAAGTAATGACATTGTGGTTCTATTTTGGCTTTCCAAGTTGGCATGATTTTGGTTTTACTCAAGGTCCCTTCAAATTGAATTTGATAAGCACTTTGTGTCGTATATTCTCCATCTTCAATCTAGCTCCATCGATTCCCATCCTCTATTGTGTTGGGACATAGATATCTTGGTCACGAAGGCTATCCTCCTTTTTTACCTCATCGTCATACATCTAACGGATTGAGTCAGAATGTTGGATGTTGTGTTTGTTTGGACAGGAATCTTGAAGGAGCCTTCGGCCGTGCTTACCTGACCATGCAAAGGCTCATGGCCTGTGGAGGCACCATTGGCGAAGGCCCAGAGCTTACTTCAAGGCGGAGGGAAATGCAGCAGAGGTCACTGGGGGGGAAGATGATGAGTTAGCTCGGAAGCCAAAGAAGATCGGCGGAGGCCAAGCCTTCACCTTCCACGGGCAAGACTCCTAGAGGAAGCACGTGCCACACAATCATTGGGCCTCCAGCACAGGCTCGGAGCGCAAAGGCCCATGGGGCAAGGCGGTTAGGGGGGAGAATACCTAAGATACCCTAGGAGCTCGCAAAATGTACGGGTATATCCCTAGAATATGCTCTGCTGATCGTAGGGCATAGATGTAAAAGAACTTTGCTATGTACAGTGACCTATAAAAGGGGAAAGCAAACCCCATGTAGAGGAAGAGACCAATGAATCAATGAAACCCTAATTGTGTCATATGGTTTGTTGTTCTGCTTGAATAATCCTTCCGCCCTCAGCAAAGACCTACGGGCACTTAGTCTGCTGGGAGCGATTCTCCCAACATATTGTCTAGTCAAACCGAATTTTAATTAAAGCTTCCCACAACAAGAAGTATTCTCTGATCTCGGCCTATGTTGTTAGAAGGGAGATATATTCAATCCATTAGTTGTTTTGTAGCACCCTTTGTGTTGTGCATTTTTTCCTCTTGGATTTGGAAAAGAGACTAGCGCTAGAAGCTTTGCTGATTTTCCATTGATCTAGGAAGAGGACCAAAAAAAGGATAGTCTTGTCTCCTACCTTTATTATTATTGTTGATGCATTGAAGAGTGCTCAATCCTGATTGTCACATGGCACTTTGAGCTTGTTTCATGCTCTACCTTTTTTCTTTCACTGGAACCACAATCATCTAAGCCGTAGGTTCTTGCGAAATGCTCTAGGTCGGTTATACCAAGACCGTCCTTTTCATTCGGGAGATCTAGACATGTTATGGGCCAATTGACTAGAGAGTGATCTTGATCATTTTATCTGGAGGTTCTCTGCGCCATAGGAAACTTCTCCTTAGGCGGTCCATCCTTTTGATAAGCCACTTTTGCGCTGGGAAGACTGTTAGATGGTAGATAGGCTATCATGAAAGGACCATCTTCACTAGTGTTTCGTGGCTAGACATGGAGAGGAACATCTCCTTGCAACCTGGCAAACGTGCCCTGATTTTTTTCTACCAGAGGCTGCACTTCTGTCTTACAAAGCTTCTAGGTTTGGAGAGGGAGGCCAAAATATTTTCCGGGGAAGATACTGATCTTACCGGGGAAATTTTGGGTGTGTGGAGTGATCAATCATTGTCCATTCTAATTGGGGAGATTTTTGTTTTTTTATCAAAGGGAAGATTTGGTTTTTGACATATCCACTTTTAGCCCTGAGTATTCCTTGAAAAATTGTAAAAAAAAATGTATGCAGATGAGTTTAGTGGCATTTGGATTTGCAAAGATGGTTGTATTGTATGCATAAAGTGAGCATATTAGGTTTCTAGCTCTTGGAAGAACTGGTTGCAACACTCCCCTTTGGGCTGCATATTCGATGATACGTTGGAGTGGGTCAATTGCAAGGATGAAAAGCAGGGGGGCAATGGGTCTCCATGCCACAATCCACGTGCATGCTTGATATTCTGATTGGGCTGCATCTTGATGAGAATTCTTGATGAAGAGGTAGCTAGAATGGACGATATCCAGTTTCTCCACTTCAAGCTAAAACCCAATGTTGAAAGGACATCTAGGAGAAATTCCATACAGTTGAGTCCAAGGCCTTCGAGATGTGCAGTTTGATAAACAACGCTAGCTATTTATTTTTGTGTAAAAGTTGTATCACTCTTTGTGCATAAAGGAAATTATCATGAATATATATTTTCTTGATAAAAGCATTTTAGCCATTGAAGACCAACTTGTTCATGTGCGGTGCCAACTGGGTAGCTAGGATTTTCATGATAATTTTGATTAAGCTATTGATCAAGCTAATCACTCTATAGTCAGCCAATGTGGTGGCATCATCCTAGTTAGGCAATAACACAATATTCGTTGTGTTGATAAGATGATTTTGGTTGTCCTATGATTGTAGAACCCAATAGATGGCCTCGATCAGGTCTTGTTTGATAATAGGCCAGCACCGTTTATGAAGATACTAATGAATCCATCTGGTTTGGGAGATTTTCTGGAGGGGATTTCTTTGATTACTACCAAGACTTCTAGCTCTATGATGGGAGCATCCAGTTCAATAAAGGCCTGATATCCTAATTCTTGCCAATTAAGGGACACCGGAGTACTTCTAATCAATGTCCAGCTCGATGTCTAGCTCGATCGTAGACAAAACACCATATACTACATTTAGTGCCGAAGTCTTAAGTGATTACTCTTGTTTATAATTTCAATGTCAGGCTCGATGGTACACACAACACCACGGTACTACTTTTCGTGCTAAAGGCTTAGATGATTTCTTTGGCACCTGAAGTGAGCGTATACACAGGGTCAATTTGGTATAGCTTATAAGGACATGGACAACCCAAGCCAGCAAAAGTAGCGGTTTCAGCTTAAAATTCTGCACCAAGTCGACACAAAAAGTTGAGGCATTCTAAATCTCGCAACACAACTGCTACTGCCACTTACATCATTTCTTCTTCCGCAGAAATGTTGCTTTCATCATCTTTTGTTGCAGTGCCACTGGCGCAATAGCAGCCTCTTTGGCTCCATCGCGCGAAACCACTACTCGAAATTGCGTGGATACTGCATGCTAACATGGAAGTTGGGGCCATACGGACACGATGTCGCATTGGGGCTGCTCCAAGTGTCGCATCGGGGCTGCTCTAAGCTGCTTATAGAGAAAATAACCTAAACTAGAAGCCAACTGACATATTTTGCAGGTTTTTCTGGATATGCTTCTCCCCAGTCCTTTTTACTAAAAAGCAGGAGTTGGATCAAAATGGTTTTATCTTGACCTTGCTTTTTTTTTTTCTTTATTTCTGCAGCTTCTCAAATAAATTGTACCAAATAGGGCCCACAGTCCCATTGAGGTCGGTTCTCATGGAATTTCCCCTGACAAAGGACTTATTGAGTATTCTTGAAGAATATACCTTCCCTTGAAAAAATATATTTCTGAGATATATAGTTGTTCTGGAATTGTATCCATCTGTCCTCACTTATCTACATGACAAAGAAGCTTAATTATATCTTAGAAATAAAAAGAGAATCCAAAGGCTATCGCTAGGAAAAAAGTTAATTAACTGATGCGAATTGGGAGAAAAAGTAACTACACTAGGAACCATCGTGACACACTGACACTAGATATACACACACACGCAAATAAGCAGCCAAGCAAATATATATAACGAAGTCTGGGACCCAAATATTGTCATGTAATTTCATCACTACTCAGTTCGTGCTTAGGTGCAGTGTCTTAAATCATAGAGCAATTTCTTTGCATCAAATGTGTCGTATGATGCTGGTATAAATAAATGATTAGTGAACTTGTAGTATCACTAATTAATTCCAAATATTTAGTACGCCTTCAAAACTTAAATATCTTACTAACTCAAATTTGGCAAGCGTGTTGCACCCTAACTCCAGCCAAATTTCAGATGGAGACACTATTGATTTTAGACACACGACAAAAAGGGTCTGATTTGCACATAATATATGGACGTAATAATAATGTGAGCCAGCAAACTTTACTTACAGAACAGTATCAAAACGTAGATGTTTCATGGATAGCCTTTTGTATTTAGAATTGTCATCTAAGTCAGACTTTGTGAGTCTTTTGTGGATTCTTGTGTGCTTGTTACTGTCCATGATTAGTGAGGCCTAGTTCTTCCTCCATGAAGAGGACGATGAAACCAGAACATTTTTCCCTTATATAAAAAAATTGATAATCCATCAATGGCTAGCAATACTACCGAAAGCATTTGTAGAGGCTGGGATGGGTTTGTAGGGGCGGTTGTTCTATCTACCTCTGCCTGTGTGTCATTAGAAATCAACGATTTCTACAAGCGGATGCCCAGGCATCCCAGAAGAAAATCGATTAATTTCTAGAGGCCATTCGGAATAAGAGCCGCCAGTAGATGGATTTCCATAGGTGGATCTACAAATCCTTTATATAGTAGCATAGTATAATGGCACAAAATTCATGTCTTGTCGCTGAAGACAACCATTTGAGTTCCCTTAACAATATATATTAAAAGGGCACTTAACATTGGATTCGCCTGCATTTGATCTTGATTGAAAGTTCTAAAGCTATATACAGAAAGATGCGATTGGAATGAAGTTGCAGCAACATCCATTTTCATATTCCTATGCATTGGATGATACATCCTCCACTTCTTGCCAAATATCTTGATTTATTTCTACTACTTAACCTTATCTCTCTCTACTCTGTCTCAATACCTAATCATTATCTTTATCTCCATATTTAATATCAAATATAATAATGATGTCTCCTCCAATCCCCTTCTTTGTAACACCCTTAAAATTTGCATCTTTCAAAATAGGTGAAATTGATTTAATTGTGCATTTTGCGAGCATTCAAACTTGGGAAAATATATTTTTATGAAATTAAAATTTAATATAAGGCTAGATACATATTGATGCATCCATGCTGCTGCATATTTATTTTTGTGATAGATTGGTCTTTGACCAAAATTGAAAAGGAATTCAAAATCTTTTGAAAATGGATTTGGAAAATCGCTTTAGAAAAAGAAAAGGAAATTCTTTTCCCTCTCCCTCTCTTCCCTCCATTTCTGGCCTGTTGGACCAGTTCCTGGCCCGGCCTGCCTCCGCCCTTCCCCTTTCCCGTAGGCCCGCGCATGCGCCCTTTCCTTCTTGAGCCGGCCCAACCGCGCCCCAGGCCACGCAGACGCGCGCCGCCTCCACCCTTCCGCCTGGCTCGCTGACACGACGGGCCCACCGTCGGAGGTCATCCCCAACCTCCCGCGCCAAAATCGGGATGGACGTCGGATCTTATCCATGCCGCCCTGCGCCCAAGCATTTCGGCACCGTTGGCCTCCCGCACGTCTACTTAAGCCGCCGCCCCCCTCGCACTCTCCTTTCCCATCTACTTGCTCCCATCTCCTCACACAGAGCTTGCAGCGCCGTCGCAACCCTAGCTCTCGCCGCCGGGCTCAGGCCTCGACATTCTGGTGTTCCATCACCTTCCGTAAGTCCGCTACTGTGCTTCGCATCGTTTTCGCGAAGTCGCCGAGCCTTTTTCCCATTCTTTTTCTCGCTTTTGGCCGTTAAACGTCGCCGACGTTTGCAGGGGACCGCCGTCCGCCATTCCTAGCCGCGAGCCGTCTCCTATCCGTTCCGCCTCTGTTTCATCCACGGTGAGAAATCTCGCTTCCCCCTCTTTCGTTTCCGTGTCCTTAACATCTCGAATCGTTGCTCTAGGCCATTTTCCGTGCACGCCTGGTGAGCTCTTCTCGCCGTCGGCCATGGCGGTCACCGCATGGGCCATTCCCGGCCTCGATAAAGGGCCTAGGCATGATCGCCATCACCCCGTGTCATCCCTATGCCTCGGTTCATCAAAACCGTGGCCCATAGGGCCCTTTTCGCTCGCGCCGACGACCTTCTCGCCGTCGGCCATGGCCGCACCACCGCGTCGGCCGCTGTTTCCTGCCAGCACTGCTCCCTCTCCTTCCCCAGATCTAATCTGGGCCATCCATCTTAGATCTAACGGCCCAGAGCGCCCCATACCCCCTTTCGCGGTGGCGTTTTTTGTAAAGAGCCCCTCGACTTTTACTATTTACGCCCGCGGTCCTCGACCTGATTAAACACTAAAGATGGCAACGGGCAGAAAAAAACCCGCGTACTCGCGGGCACCCGACTCGGCAGGCGTGGATATGGGCATGAATCGTGCCCAGCGGGCACGGGCACGGGCACAAGTTGCTGCCCGTGGAGGGTGGCGGGCGTGGGTGCGGGCATGAGATTTTTCTCGTGGGCGCGGGCGTGCGAAGCCACTATCCGCGCAGATATTACTAAAGATGGCAACGGGCCAGAAAAAACCTGCGTACCCGTGGGCACCCCGACCCGGCAGGCGCGAATACTGGGCATGAATCTGTGCCCGCGGGCACAGGCATGGGCAACAGGTTGCTGCCCGTGGCAGGTGGTGGGCGCGGGGTGCGGGCATGAGGATTTTTCGTGGGCGCGGGCGTGCGAGCCACTATCCGCGAGGATATTACCCATTGCCATCTTTATTAAAAACCAAATTTGATGATTTAATTCGTCGCGTTATTTACAGAATTGTCAACCCGTTCATATTTTCATCATACTTATTCGTTTTAGATTGATTTGATCCGTTCAAGTTGTGTTAGGTTCGTAGGTCAATAATCTACATGTTTAGGCTACTGTTAATCATGTGTTTCCACTTTTAAATTCATGGTTAGATTTAATCTATTAAAACTACTCTAGAAAATCTGTTTAACTCATAACTTTCATGTTTTAGCTCCGATTTTCATAATCTTCGTGTCTATGTGTTCTTAGCGAGGCATAGATTCGTTTTATAAACCTGTTATCTTGTTTTATCATTGTTCGTGTACATTCTAATCTATAGTCTTTGTTTGCTATGCATGATTGGCTCGTGGATGCTTGTATATTGGTGTGATGATCGTGTATAGACGGTGACAATTCACGGGTGATCAAGAGTACTACTTTGACGACCAGGACTAGTAGGAAACTTTGAGCACGGCAAGTATAGCATGGGATCTCCTTGTCCTATTCACCATTTAATTATTTAGTCATGTGCATGTGTCTAATTTGATACCCATAAGGATCTCCTAGTTACTGTTACCTTGTATCTTGATTACCGATGGGTTATACCTGCATATGGGTAGCTGCTAGCGCTCAAATTAACTATACATGATCTGAATGATGGTTAATGGTTCTATGGAATGAATGGTAAAACTTGCCCTTAGCAACTGGACTATAGGGCGAGAGAGCAATTGGCTTTTGTACAAGATGCCCTTGGCCCTCCCTAAGGATTTATCTGTTGGCAAAAGCTGGGACATATAGTACAATCGGGGGTGCCACATGGCTCTGGCTTTAGCTCAGTAGCATGATCCTTTTATAGTTTGTTAGTAGTTATCCGAAAGGGCGCAAATGGGGCATGCCAAGCTGAGTATAGTGTGGCCTCTGTCCCTATGTGTGTAGCCTGCGCAGAATGTGCCATTCAGAAGGGGGCTCTATATTCCCTTGCCGGGGAAATCTGGCGGCTATTAATTTGTTAGGGAAACCTTTAAAAGGCTTCATAGTAAACCCTACCGAGCTCCCTAGGAAGAGGGTCAAGAGATTAGCTACCTCGAGCGAAAGGGTAAATCACGGCTCTCGGGTAAAGATGTACAAACTCTGCAGAGTATTAAAACTGACGGAATAGTTGCTCACTTGATGATGATGTTATTAATGATGATAATCCTAATGATGATAATCCTAATGATGTTATTCATGCTTATGATCATGTGGTTTAATTGGGGCTTAAGCACAACTAAATGTTAATATAGTGCTAAAACTTTGACTTATTAAAATGCTAACCGCGGTAAACCAGTGTCAGCCTCCTGAGCTTCATAAAACTATGTTATTCTTGTTGAGTACGAGATGTACTTACGTTTGTTTATTTTTATTATTTGGATAAAAATCCCGGATGGGTAACTGATGGCAATGTTTATGAGGACTACCCTGAGGATTACTAGACTTGTACCTCACTGGTCGATGTCCCTGTGGAGTTTGAGGCTCTCGTGGAGAGTAGTTTATTCTTCCGCTTTCATGATAGACTTGATATTATTGTAATGAATTATTGTTCACGATGTAATAAACACTGCGATAATACT
>NW_027097514.1:0-24060 GCF_019320115.1 Miscanthus floridulus
AGACTTGACCGAGCGAAGGGGGGCAACGTCGCATGCTTCATCTAGCCAGTCCATGGCATCCTCGAGGGATGCCTTGGCTCCTTGTTCATCATACGCCCTAACCCTTGGTGCTCTGTAGTCGAGGTCGATTGGGAGGATAGCTTCGGAACTGTAGACCATGAAGAATGGTGTGTAGCTGGTGGCCCGGCTAGGGGTCGCCCTCTGACTCCAAAGTACCATGGGAAGCTTGGCGACCCATCTTGCGCCAAACTTGTTCAACCGGTTGAAGATCCTAGGCTTAAGGCCTTGTAGGACCTTGCCGTTTGCGCGTTCCACCTACCCATTCATTTGGGGGTGCGCTATGGAGGCCTAGTCGATGCGAATGTGATATTCATCACCAAATCGGAGGAACTTCTTCCTAGTGAACTGTGTGTCATTGTCCGTGATGATGGAGTTTGGGACTCCAAAGCGATGGACGATGTTGAGGAAGAACAGCATGGCCTACTCGGATTTAATCATGGAGATCTGCTGAGCTTCTATGCACATTGTAAACTTGTCTACGGTGGCAAGTAAGTGGGTATCGCTTTTTTGAGAGGTCCAACCAGATCGAGACCCAGACCACGAACCTCCAAAGATCATGAGGCAGCCATCCGGCGTTGGAAAGCTGCTGTCCTTCCCCTCAACATCGTCCATGGTAAGATCAGGGTCTATCTTGTGCTCCCCTTTGTTGGAGCTTCTAGACAAGAACCGCTTCATGAAGTCATAGTTCTTGTACAAATGCTTGATGTGGAAGGCATGGTTTGTGCATGGCCCCTCGAGTAGTTTTTTGAAGTGGTTCGAAGTGCCCTCCATGGGCTTCCGACCACCCCTGTGGTCAATGGTGGCCATGAGCGAGCCCTCATGCCATTGCTTGTTCTTCTTTTTGGTAGGATGATTGGAGGCGCCTTCACCGGCGTCCTTGTCCCACCTCGCCTTGCCTTTGAGGCAGTCGAAGATCACTCCGACTGCTTCTTCACCTGAGGCATGGCTGGTGGTGATGTTGAGGAGTTCCTTAGTGGTTCGCAGACCCTTGCATCCTAGCTTGTGAACCAGGGACTCGCAGGTGGTTCTAGATAGGAAAACTCCAATAATGTTGGCATCGGTGATGTTAGGTAGCTCGTTGCATTGCTGGGAGAAGCACCGGATGTACCCACGGAGGGTTTCTCTAGCCTTTTGTAGGTAGTTCTTGAGGTCCCATGGGTTTCTAGGGCACTTGTTTGTGCCCTGGAAGTTTCCCATGAAGATCAGCTTCAGGTCCGCCCAACTTTGGATTCTGTTGGACGAAGGTGTTCCAACCATGTTCGTGCCGAATCGGCCAAGAACAATGGAAGGTTGCGGATAATGAAATTGTCATTATCCACACCACTAGCTTGGCAGGCAAGCCAATAATCCTTGAGCCATAGTCTAGGGTTCATTTCCCTAGAGTACTTCATGATGTTGGTTGGTGGTAGACACCTTGGCGGGAAGGCAGTGTTGAGGATGTGTCAGCCGAAGGCCGGATGCCTTGGTAAGCTAGGGCTTGGGCTTTGGTCCTCGCCACTGTCGTAGCATCCACCACAACGAGGGTGATAGCCATGGCTAGCTCCCTCTCACGAGTCATCGTAAGTATGCCTACGGGCGTTGAGGGTGTTGCGTGCATCATGGTTGCGGCTGAGACACTGACACACCAGGACCGCAGTGTGCTTCCTACCTCCTTGTGGCTCCTAGTGGACCGACATGTCCCTACCAGGGCACTCCAAGGGCATGCGCTAGCTAGTGTTGAGCTCGCATCACCAAGACAATGAGCTCTCGGCCTGCTATGCCGCCACATGCTCGAGCAATGTGTGAATCTCATGGTGGGCCCAATGATCCTCGGGGGTCATGGCCTTTCAAAGACCACAGAGCAAGGCACTGTAGCAGTGATTTTCTAGCTCACTTAGGCGAAGTGAGGGAGGGCTTCTTCATCGGTGATGATCCTCTAGTTTACGTCGTGCCCACCGTCTATGTGGCGCTCGATCTCCTGATCGAGCTCTGCGCATTCCTGCTCGAGCTGGAGTCACGCTTCCTTGATCTCTTAGTGTCAGGCTTTTAGCTGCTCCACCCGCATGCAAGGTGGGGCCGCTATCTTCCCCTTGGCCTCGTCATCGAGGTTGTTCATCAGGGTAGCCTCCTCCTCATGGATGCATTCGACGTGTCCCTCGGGGGTACCTGTCATGAAGCATTCATGAGAGGGGTGATGGCTTCCCCTACTGGAGTCAGAGCTAGAGGGTGACTCCAACTCCTCTGTGAGGAGGTCATGGAAAGACTCCATAATGTGTTCGATCACCCCCATGAACTCATTGTTCATGGGGGATGGGATCATGCGCTGTGCCACAAGGTGGCCAACGGTCTCTACGGTGTTGCAGAGACCGAACAGGAGCACTATCGGGGCGCTCTAGATGAGGTATTCTGGGGAGAACAACTCTCCCCCAATAAGTTGTGTCATGACATTGGCGAACAAGAAGGTGAGGTGGTGCAGGTCCTCCCAGGACGGTTGGGGTCCTAGGAAGACACCAAGCTGACGCTCCAACCTTCCATAGTCGAAGTCAAGGAGTTGGCCACTTTTGGGGGCGCAGGCCTCCGGCAAATGCAGCCACAGCTCCTCAACCATCTTGGTGATCTCATCGAGGCCGGTGCAGTGGAAGGATTGAACGACAACAGGTGCCCATGCCAGCCTCCCTCCACCATGACGATGAAGTCTAGGTCCCCGAAGCACACATGTGCGCCTGGGACCCAGCTGATGCCGTGACTAGCCATCCGTGGCTTGATGTTAATGTCGGTACGCGCAAAGATCTCCTACCTGGCATGCCAACTATCGGTGTTTCGAGTAAACACCAACGAGTAAATTTGTGTTATTACGCATCTGGCTCGGATGGTGTGCTAAAAAGACACGAGGTTTCTACTGGTTCGGGCAGAATGTTCCTACATCTAGTTCGTGGCTGCTACTCATGTTATTAGTGTTGAAAAGTTCAAAGTATGGGTTACAAACGGGCGAGAGAGGGATAGGCCTAAGTCTCTGATAGAAAGATCGAATAGGTGCCGAGAGCTAGGTCGCTGCTTAGCTATGTGTTCAAGGTTCGATGCTAGTGGTTTTGTTTTGATGTGCGATGTAGTGAATCGATCCCCTTAGTGGGGTGCCCTGCTTTCCCTTTTATAGGCCAAGGGAGAGCATGGATTATAGATGGGAGAAAAGAGGAAAATGAGAGGCAAAGGAAGTCCTTCAAGGATGCTGGGTCTTCCTTTTCCTCTGTGCAGGCCCCACTGACATGGCAGGCGGTGACAAGGATAGCCCCACACTGAGTGCATGTCCGCTGACTCTGACAGGGCCACGCTGGGCATCTGTCCTCTGACGATGCCATGTGCTAGCATTTTCAGCGGGTTGTCATGTCCCATCCCGCCCCGGCGAGCGACGCGGTAGATGAGCGTGCTGATCGGCGGCCATATAGGGAGCAGGCAGCAAAGTGACCACAAATCTGAACTGTGGGTGATGCGAGTTTCCTTGTGGACCATAGTGGTTGTCGTGAGCTTCTATAAGGATCCATACCCGTGGGCAAATGACGGCGCCCATAATAGTGTAAGGTAAATGTCGGTGCCTACAACACTATTTGGGTTCTGACATGCCTAGAAGGTTGCAAAGCACCCTTCTAGCATGACATGATGGTACTATCCTATAGTTGTGTAGGGTATGGTCCTTGGTATTGTGGTTGACTTCAGCGTCTTGCCTTATCTGCTCTGCCTGACATCGGGGGAGGCAGAGCCAGCCCTCAGACATTGGGGGACGCAGGGCCAACCCTTAAACGTCGAGCGAGTCAGAGCCAGCCCTCAAGAGTCAACTAAGGCAGAGCCAACCCTCGGGGGTCGGGTGAGGCGAGGCCCGTGGCCACACCACCCACTGAGGTAGAGCCAACCCTCAGGGATCAGATGAGGCAGGGCCCATGGCCATGGTGGCCAGATGAGGTGGAGCCTAGCAAGCGGCGTAGTCGTGCTCTTGATCGTGCGAATGAATCAATGTTGATGGTCATTAGCTCCTCCTCTTTGGGTACCCTAGTATTGGTCCTCGACAGTGCCCGTGAGCCACTCTAGATAGGTTAACTTCACTGAGGTTGAGGAAATTCCATAGGGTGAGCCTATGATGGCTGGTATGTTTACCATTGATTCCAACCTAGCATATGTGTTATTTGATTCTGGTGCATCACATTCATTCATGAGTATGGGGTTTCCACAAAGGCACAATATATCTACTATGGCTATTCCTATTGCCTATAGAATTAGAACCCCAGGTGCACAGTTATGTGTTAAAACTCGGATGAACATAGTCAGTTTAGTGCTAGCCACTCATTCTTATCATCTCCAGTTCATGGTGCTACCTGGGCAAGGCATAGATGCAATTCTAGGAATGAACTAGTTGAGAAATTATGGGGTAGTATTGAACCTTAGGTAGAGAATTATGGAGTTAAAGCTTCCTTCTTCTAAGGATAGAATGTCTCTCCTTATGCCTTCAGTTTCCGCCCTACCAGTTATTGCTCATACTGAAGCTTCTCCTGATCTTGCCTCTATTCCTATGGTTTATGAGTTTTTGGATGTCTTTCCTAAAGATCTACCTGGGTTACCACCAAATAGGGATGTGGAGTTTTCCATTGAGTTAGAACCTAGAATTGCTCCTATTTCACGGCATCCTTACCACATGGCTCCAAAAGAATTGGCTGAGATGAAGAAACAGTTAGAGGAATTGTTGGAGAAAGGATTCATCCATCCTAGTTCTTCACCATGGGGTTGTCCAGCTATTTTGTGAGGAAGAAGGATGACACTCTTCGGATGTGTGAGGATTATCACCCTCTCAATGCGGTAACCATTAAGAACAAGTATCCCTTACCTCGTATTGATACTTTGTTTGATCAGTTGGCTGGTGTAAAAGTGTTCTCAAAGATTGATCTTCGTTTGGGGTATCACCAAATTAAGATTTGGTCGCAAGATATACCAAAGACAGCTTTCTCTACTAGGTATGGCCTTTATGAATACCTAGTCATGTTTTTTGGTCTCACCAATGCTCCTGCATTCTTCATGTATCTCATGAACTCGGTCTTCATGTTAGAGTTGGACAAGTTTATAGTGGTATTCATTGATGATATTTTGGTATATTCTAAGAACAATGAAGAGCATGCACAACACCTTCGCATAGTCCTAACTTGATTGCGGGAACACAAGTTGTATGCCAAATTTAGCAAGTGTGACTTTTGGTTGGATCAAGTGTAGTTTTTGGCGCATGTCCTAACCCCCGAAGATATCTCTGTAGATCCTAGCAAGGTGCAGGATGTGTTAAATTGGTAATCTTTAAAGTTAGTGCATCAGATTCATCAATTCCTTGGTCCTGTTGGTTATTATTGATGCTTCATCCCTGAGTTTTCCAAAATAGCTTAATCGATGACCAAGTTGCTTCAGAAGGATATCAAGTTTGTATGGAGTCCGGCTTGTGACGAGGCTTTCCAAGCCCTAAAGAAGTTTCTTACCTCTGCTCCTGTTCTTGCTCTACCAGATATTGATAGGCCATTTAATGTGTATTGTGATTCCTCTAGGACTGGATTCGGTTGTGTGCTTATGCAAGATGGACGTGTTATAGCTTATGCTTCACGTTAGCTAAAAAAGCATGAGATGAATTACCCCACCCATGATTTAGAGCTGGCTACAGTGGTGCACGCTCTAAAAATTTGGAGGCATTGCCTGTTGGGAAATAAAGTACATATTTTTATGGATCACAACTCAAATATATTTTCACTCAATCCAAGTTGAATATGAGGCAACAGAGGTGGCTCGAGTTAATCAAGGATTACAATTTATAGGTTCATTATCATCCGAGAAAAGCTAATGTGGTAGCTAATGCCTTAAGTCGGAAGTCGCATCAGGGTGATGAAGAATCTTTGCCCCTCACCCATTCTAAAGTGTTAGCCAATATTGCTCTAGTCTTAGATTTACTTGAGCAAATTATTATAGAGCAAATGCAAGATGCTTTGGAAATCCCTCATATCAAGAAGTTAATTGCCGAAGGGCGTGGTCCTCATTTCGGTATTGATGATCATGGTGTGGTGAAGTTCAAGAACCGATTGGTGGTTCCCTCAAGTGATGAGCTTAGGAGAAAAATTTTAGATGATGCTCATAATTCCAAGTTAACCATTCATCCTGGAAGCAACAAGATGTATCATGATTTGCGTCACTTGTATTGGTGGCCAAATATGAAGCAGGATATTACTAAATACATCTCAGAATGTGATATTTGTGGGAGGGTTAAGGTGGACCATATGCATACGCCTAGTTTTCTACAGCCCTTACCTATCCCTATTTTGAAATGGGAGGATATTTCCATGGATTTTATTGTGGGTTTGCCCTGCACCGCAAAGGGGTATGATTCTATTTGGGTAACTGTGGATCGCCTCACCAAGTCTGCTCATTTTCTCCCGGTGGATACAAGGTATTCCACCAAGAAATATGTCAAGCAGTATTTTGATCGGGTTGTAACCTTACATGGAGTTCCTCTCACCATTGTCTCTGATAGGGTCAGTTTTTGTCTCTCGCTTCTAGGAGCAACTCTAGAAGTGCGTTGGTACTCGCCTCCTCAGAAGTTCAGCTTATCATCCATAAACTGATGGTCAGACAGAAAGAGTCAACCAAGTACTTGAGGATATATTGAGAGCTTGTGTCATTTCTTTTCCAAAAAAGTGGGATGAATGCTTGTCTTTAGCTGAGTTTTCTTATACCAATAGCTATCAAGAAAGCATTCGAATGGCACCTTTCGAGGCTTTATATGGCAAGAAATGTAGAACACCACTTAACTAGGTTCAAGTGGGAGACCATGGTTATTTCATGCCTGATTTTATTAAAGAAATGAGAGAGCAAGTTAGTGTTATTCAGAGTCATTTCAAAGCAGTCCAGAACCGTTAGAAAACTTATGCAGACAAGAGGAGAAGGCCTTTGCAATTTGAAGTAGGTGACCATGTTTATCTCAAGGTATCTCCGATTAGAGGTGTGCATCGGTTTGGAGTCCATGGGAAATTAGCTCCTTGTTATGTCGGACCTTATAAAGTTTTGGAATGGTGTGGTACTATTGCTTATCGTATCTAGCTCTCGAATATTTTGTTGGTAGTCCATAATGTTTTCCATGTCTCCCAACTAAAAAAGTGTTTGCGAGTTTCTGATGAAGTGGTGGAAATTGAAGGACTTCCTCTCCAACCTGATCTTTCTTACATTGAGCATCCCATCAAAATCTTGGATGAAAAAGAGTGAGTCACTAGGAATAAAGTGGTGAAATTTTATAAAGTCCAATGGGAAAATCATTCGGAGAATGAAGAAACTTGGGAACAAGAAAGCTATATTTTTAAAAATTATCCTCATCTCTTTTCTAGTTCACCAAGGTAATTATATAAATTGAAATTTATTTCTTACCCCTTTCCCATACTAGGCACACATAAGAAATCTCGTGATGAGATTTTGTTTAAGGGGGGTAGAGCTGTAACACCCTCGGTGTTACACCCTGAACAAACCACTAAACCATGTCATGAGCATCATGTTTATGTGATAAAGCATGTGATAAAGTGTGTAGATCAATTTCTTATAACCTAAAATGACTAATAAAAATGTTAAATAAAAGTTGATTCAATAGCTCATGTATATCAATTAGGGTTGAAAACCAATTTTTATTCAGCAAAAGTATTATAGAACATGTGTGGTACACTGGCCGCCTCTGGCCACTGCCGCGTGGTACTGGTGCTGCAGCCGCTGTGGCACCGTGCTGTGTTGTTGTTGCTCATGTCGTCACCGCGCACATGTGGGCTGGCTCCCTACTACCTTGTGCCATCGCCTCACCTTAATGGTGTTGTGGCTGCACATGCCGTGCTCCCCAACTACCTATGCACGCACACATTTTCTGACTGCGTTGTCTCATAGCGAGCGCGGAAGTGTTGTCTTGGGTCTGGCCTGCCGCTTGCTGGCAAGGCGAGGATGGCTAGAGCTTAGACCTACCCTCCTCCCTGTTGTCTCTACCATCTGAGCCGCGCCCACGAAATCCACCAGAGAGAGATCACCTCAACTCGATTCAACTCATCCGTGACCTCGCCATTAAGCCACATAGCCGCTCGATCCCATCCCACCTTGAGTTGAGCCCGGCCAAGCCTCAATTTGGCCACTTCCCCGTCATCGGGCCATTAATGCTATGCTCGTCTGGCATGGGTGGTAACTTCACCAATAGAGCCATGAGAGGCTAGTCTAGCTGCACCATTAGCTTTTCTTTGACTCCCTCCTCACCCTGCGCTCATCAGCCGAACCACTACCCCAGCGCCGCTGACATGGCCATGTCAGCCGTGGTGCACCACCGCACTACTCGGTCACACACGGCCAGCCCTCCTCTGCCATCCTCTACTCCAACTATCAATTCAGTCGAGTCCATGGTAAGCTCCTAATGCTCACTTGCTAGCTGGTTAGGTCTATAGCTGCCCTAGTTCACCAGAACGGTCGCGCCATCATCGTGGATGGATGCACATCGCTTTAGCCCTCACTAGTGAACCCTACCACCCCTCACCGCCACCTAGCACAGTAGTTTAGGTTGAGGATGGTGATCGACTCGCTTGATGGCTCCACGCAGGTCCTAGGTGGCCAGCGTAGCCACCCTATGCCGCTGCTCGCTGCGTCTCCGTGCACAGAGTTGCCCGGGGGTGTGTGCGGGGAAATTAGGAAAAACTCAGGGGGTTAAATGAATTGATCAGAAAGAGGAAGAAATAGTGTTAGGACTTAGGTGTAGTTCGGGAGAAGTCCGAGGGCTCTTTTGCAAAAGCGCCAGCACGTGCGGGCTCCCCCACCGTGGGCCATCTCGTGCGTGGGCCACGCATAGGTGGGCCGCGTGGTTGAATCCACTTTTTCTTTTTCTTAGGAATTAGTAATAGTTTTTCAATTTCAATTTCTGAGCTAGATTTGTATAATTGATATAAATTCGTGTAGGTGTCCAAAAATTGTGAAAAAATTTTTATTAGGTTCCTGAAATTGTGATCTATCTAGTAGTATAGATAGATCATACATATCTGTGTTGATACTAAGGGCTATTAAATCATTTGAAAGTGTTTAATATTATTAGGATAATTATTGTAGGAATTTTTGTGGTAAATTGGTGATAGCTTTAATCCTAAAATTTTTACCATAGCTTCATTGTATTATTATGTGCTTACTGTAATTTTTGTGGCCTTAGACTAGACTAAACATTAGGGTAGTTAAATGTTCTATGTTTATTAAATCAATTACGAAACTAGGTGCTTGTTAGTTGAACTCAATATCTTGCTTGATAAAGATGATAGTTAGCTTAGTATATTACTCATTAGAGCTAGCTTGTTAGTATGGCATATGTGTTCATATTTTAAAAGTTGTTGCCTAAATACTAAATCGTTGCATCATCATCATCATTGCATGCATATAGAGAATGAGTCGGCGGAGACCGTGATCACCGGCGAGCATGAGTACGAGGAGGAGATTCTCGTGCAGGAGGAGGTCCCGAAGCCACCACTGACTGACGTAGTTGACATCGCGCCTGCCCAAGGCAAGCCCTAGTGCATAACCTCTATTTTTCATATCCACCGTGTATATATATATATATGTGTGTGTGTGTGTGTGTGTTTTGTGCATTTACATTACAGGAATTTTATGGAAACCACATGCATATATATATATATATATATATATATATATATATATATATATATATATATATATGTGTGTGTGTGTGTGTGTGTGTGTGTGTGTGTGTGTGTGTGTGTTGTGCATTTACGTTGCAGGAATTTTATGGAAACCACATGCATATATATATATATATATATATATATATATATATATATATATATATATATATATATATACCATATGAGTCCTACTAGTGTAGGTTTGAGTAGCTGCTATGCTTAGGTTATCGGTAGCATGAGTAACCTACTGTTGCTCACAATAGGTGATTATAATAAAATGATGAAGAGAAAATGGAGACCGGGCAGGGATATGGCATGGGTTATTGGTGGGCGTAACAAGTTGTGTCCCGCGACCATGGGGCTTAGCTTGGTTGCACTGTTTTCCCTGTCCGTATCAATTGAGGACCGTCCATTGCTATAGATGGTAGTCATGTCACAGACTTATTATCCTGAGCACATATTTGCTTATGGGAGTGGGAAGGCTCATTGCGCTCTTGTCGTGGTTCCGGTTCTTTTCGGTCTGACTGATTAGAGGCGGGGAAAGGTGGAGGTCTAAGCACCGTACTGAGATCGGGTCTAAAGTGTGGGGGCTTGGAGTCCAAGTTTGGACGAGGACCTAGACCCCTCGACATGAGTGGAATGGGTTGGTCTCATTTGTGCCTAGGGTACAAGCGATGCTTGTGTTTCGGGATACCCAGCTAGGATACATTAGTTCACGAATCGTCGTTTCTGTGAGATGATACGACTTGGCTATAGTCTAGCACTGTAGTAAGAACTGGAAAATGAAAGATGGTAAAATGGTTCTGATTGCTCAACCCTTGCTTGAAGGTAGAATAGGTGCTTACCTAGAATGGTTAGCAAATAAAGTAATCATGACTGCTAATAAAACTTGACTTTAAGGATGCACTATTAGTAATGCTTTCCCACTAGTTAGGTAAGTCTTGCGAGTACATTGTGTACTCAGGGTTTGTTTTATCCTTTTACAGGTGCAACTTGAGGAGTTAGCTCTTGTTTGGAGGATTCTTCTGGTGGGTATAGATGGATCCGTGTATCATTTCTGCTAGATGATTATTATATTTCCGCTGTTTAATTATCGCACTCTGAACTCTAGTATTGTAATAAATAATTTCCAAGACTCTATATGGTATGAAATGGACTAAGTATTGTAAGCTCGTACTCATTATTGGATTCTGGATGTAAAACATGGATTGTTCCAAGTTCTCCCGTGGGGTGTGCTCGACAGAACTATCCGGTATAGTCTACTTTCGAGGTGCTTAGTGTCTAGTGGAAGAGAAGCGCCTCCAAAAGTGTGTTATTCCAAGCGGTTCTACCACACACATGGCACTACACTTTCACTTGTTGATCTTTGGGCATGTTCTTGACTAGGATGGATAGCCCTTGGAATAAGCTTTTTTTAAAAGTCCAAAAAATTATGACATTTTCGTGAGGTGACCTATGTTGTTTTTTAGAGCTACGGAAGTTCCGCGAAACACGTACCAAGCCTTGTGAGAGCTCTCCCTAAGCCCTCTATTTGTGAGAGTGAGTGATTAGTGTGTGATTAAGTGTTGGGGTGAGAGATTTGTAGTTAGAGAGCAATTGAGAGCAACCCAAACTTTGAGCAGTTGTTGGGCTTCATCAATCTTCTGTAAAGAATTAGTTACTCTTGAAGGGAAGCCTCCTAGAAAGCTAGGCATCGCCTAGCAAGCTTCCATGTTTATGGTGAGCCATGAAAAAGTTTGTGAGGGCTGCAATCTTGCCCCTACAGGGTAAATGATAATCTAGTATGACAAGGATAATGGTTGAGGGAGACACGGCATGAGCACGAGCTTTGTCAACAAAGACTTAGGTAGTGTTTGGATGTAGGGATCAGGTGGGATGGGGATGGGATGGATCCATTTTTAGCCTGTTTGGATGGGAGTCATGGAGGGACTGGGACATCCCACTTGAGAATATTTGGAGCATATTGTAACACCCCGGTGTTATGCCAGCATTTAGGCACTGCAAATCATGCATATCATGCATCATCAAGCATCCTAATCATACATGCCTAATCATGTAAATAATAACTGAAACACTGCTTCGAAACATACGAAACAGGCTTGTGAAATGTAAATGATGCATACACTTGTTAGAGTTGTTTTGCCCTGATTATGCTTGCTAGGTTAGTAGAACTTGTTTGGCAATGATTGTAAATCATCAAGAATTATTTAGCATAATTTTTGGAGCAAAGTTTGTATTCAAATTATTGCAAAATTTTGCCTTAAAAATAATTCCCCAAAAATTAGGGTTTTGAGTTAAAATTGACTTTGATTTTATAATTCAAAATCTAGATAGAATTGGACTTTGGTTATAAAAGCAAAGTTGTAGAGAATTAAATTCTAATCAACTTTCATTTTTAGTACATTTTCAAAAGATGTCATTTTCTTGCTCAAAATGATATTTGAAAACTAGTATTTGAAAATCTCTTGAAAACATAATTTGAAAAAGGCTTTTCTTATTTCGCGGGCCGCCGCCTCACTTCTCGGCCCACGGCCGAAGCTGGCCCAGCGAGCCTCCCGCAGCGCTGCGCGCCTTGCCTTGGCCCAGCCCAGCCCCGCGCACGTCTGGCCTGCTGACCGCGCTGCGTCGCGCCGTTCGCCCGCGCCGCGTCCCGACCACGGCAGAGCACGCCCGCCACGTGGCGGCCATGCGCCGTCGACGCCACCGCGCGTCGCAGCTGGCCTGCGTCCGCTCCCACACGCCCGCCTACACCTGCCGACCACGTTGCGCTCCTCTCCACTCCATCCCGCCTGCTCTCTTGCTCTCCCGTGCTCACCCCTCCTCCCACACGCAGCCAGCTCGCCACCGAGCGCCACCGCAGCCCGCCGGGCGAATTCGCTGCCCCTCCTCCACCACAGCCAGCAATCAAGTGCCAGCAGCTCCGCCTCACTCTCCGGCACTTGGTGCTCGCGATTGTGCCGTCTTTTGAGCCCAGGTAGCGCATTCTTGCGATTCGTCGACGTCGGCCATGGCGCCACCGTGCTTGGCCGCCGTGGAACTCCCCCTTCCTCCCCTTCTTCACCCTACCTAGCTGCCTACTCGCATTCGCCAACTCTTTGCAAACCCCGTGTGCTCGCCCGCTTGCCCTGACACGGCCGGTAGCGATCGCCGGCCCGCTGGCCGAGCCACGCCGCCGTGGCGTCTCGACGCCGGCGTGAACCCCCTTTGCCTCGGCCGAGCTAGGCCAAGTGGCTGTGGGCCGAAGCCCCTGCTAGGCCGCTGCTCTTTCCCTTTGCTCAGACCGCGCAGGCTGAGTGTGGCCGTGGGCCAGCTGGTTCCCACGGGCCGGCCCAGTAGCAATAGGATGTTTTATTTTCAGTTTTTCTTTATTATTTGAAAAGAGAAATGATTTGGAAAATGTTTGGATACTCAAAATTGCTCCAAATCTGTTGAAATAAATTTTTCTAGGTTCCTTATCACCAGGTCTACTTGGGAAAATTATTGCATGTCATTTTTGAGATACTTTTCTGTAGAACTTTATTTAATCATGGATATTGCTGATAACTTGAAAAATGTGTAGAAAAACCTATAAGCTTCAGAAAAATATGATTTCCAAGTTTATGTAATGTACTTCCTAGGAAAAATATGTGTCATGCATGTGCTGAAGAAAAATTTTGAGGTGTAGTTCAAGTGCCTTTAATGGCTGATTTTTGTTATTTTTGCTAGAGAACAAACTTTGTATAAAACATGCATGGGATAATTTTGGTACAGTGATTGTATGCTATGAAGATCATAGAAAAAATGCTAACTCTGTTGTTTGACACTTTTCACAGTACAAAGTATTTTCATGTTCATAATCATGCCATAGCTTGTTATGTTTGTGTAGGCTAATCCACTCATTCAAATACCATGAAAATCTGATGGTAGACTACTTAGGGTAGTACTGTGCTATGGTAATTTTGTCAGATTTTTCTAAGCAATAAAAATAGATGTTGCTATTCAAACCTATTATTAATTAGGGTTTAATCAAGTGTTGCTTTATGTGTGATTAAGAAATTAGTGAAGCTTTGGTGTATCTTTGAAGCATTTAATAAGATGTGTTGACTTAACATATTAGTAGTAGAAGAGAATGCAGTAGATGACATGTGCTTGTAGTATATGTTCTTGGATGATGTTGACTACCTTGCATTCAAACATATCCATTGTATTCATCTCATCCAATGCACCGATTGCATAAGCACTTACGCACATTGCATCATACAGGATCGCAAACCGAGAACACAGTTGTCATACCCAAGGAGCCCGAGGAGCAGCTCAAGGTGCAGCCGCAGGAAGTGCCCGAAGCCGACGAGGAGGACGTTGAGGAACTTCCAGAGTGCCCCGATCACCGCCCGAGCTCCTTCGAGAGAGGCAAGCCCTGGAGCATTTTTCTCCCCAGTTTGCAATTATTAATTAAATGCTTTACTTTAATTGATGCATTACATTCAGGAGTTGTTTGCAACCATTGCTGCATTATACCTTGTCTACCTTTGTTATACTATATCCTTGTTACCCGGGTATCCGCAGTCGAGTCAATGCTTAGCTGGCTTAGACCGGTAGAAGTCGGGTGATTTCCTGTCACCTGCGAGCTATAGGTGGTTACCTGGATCTACTTGGATGACTATGAAGTCATGGTATAACTAAGTGTTAAATGAAGTTGAGAGCGGACGGAGACTTGCAGAGTTTTGGACTGTAGTGCTTTATGTCTGTGTCGATTAAGGACCGACCATTGTTGGGCCTCGAGTCATGTTGAATGCATGCCTTACATTTAGCTAGCCGGATAAAGTACCTTTCGACTGTGAAGCTGGGAGATTATTCGGGCCGAGTAGATTGCCCACAGCGCACTGTGCCGGAGCAGGTGTGGTAGGACACGGGGGCGAGATGATAAGACCAAAGTGTAGTCGGTCGGCCCCCGGGTACATGTGGTTTCTGGCAAACTTGAGATTCCTGGATAGTTGACTCGGTGATCAATATCTCACTTTAGCGGGTGAGTGAGGTTTGTGTAAGGAATAAATCACCAGCTGGTTAGGAATCGATTCGAATCACCATCGCTCCTGGACAGTGAGCACTTGACTTGAGTTACTTCATCGTAGTAAATGTTGATGGAACACTTGGACAGTTATAATGAATATGACATAATGGAAGTTGTTTAATGATCATTGGTTATCATTATCTGCTTAATCACATGTTTGCTCTAGTATAGGTGCAAATCTAGTCGATAGGTTATAATTAATTAACTTGGCAATAATGTCTTTAGAAAGGTTCTTGAAATGCTAAAAATGCTTTCTTTGCAAATGAGTCAGCTACCCTACTATAAAGCCTTCATAACCCTTGGTGTCACTTATTTTCGGTTATGTCGGGTAAGTCTAGCTGAGTACTTTCTCGTACTCAGGGTTTTATTCCCACTTGTTGCAGATGGGCAGATGTATTACGGCTACTGTATCAACTGCCTTTATCCTGCGATGGGTGATGCTTAGGACCATGGGCATGGTCATTCCTTACATCTTGTCTGATGCTTTTGTTGGAGATGATCATTCGCTGGCACTGTATTTGAACTCCGTGTGAGTGTGTGTGGTTTGAACAAATGGCTTCCGCTACTTTTATTCGAACTTGTTTTGTAATAACTATGTTTAAACTCTGATGTATCTGAGATGCAAACTTTTATGTAATATGTGATGGTGACCGCTAAACTTATTACGATCTTAGCTAGAATGGAAGTTGGTTTGAAATCCTTCGTGATTTCATGGACTACCGGGTTATACGGGCTTAAGTTTGCTAAATCGTCTGCTCTGGTGGATGATTTTCTTACTTAATTTCGTATAATTGGTCGGTTCTGTTACAGCTGGCATCAGAGCATGGTTTAGCATGTTACTGTTCACAAGTGTATTTAAAACAAAAAGGCATTTGAAAAATGTGATTTCCAAACTATAAAGTGTGCCAGTGGTCATATCCTTTATGCCTAGTTAAGGACTTTAGGTGGCTTAATTAAGTACTGACTTGGGGTTCTTGCATCATATTTCTCTTTCATCGCTCATACGGCATGCTATTGTATGAGTGCCACTTGTTTGAGTGGTAGTGTATGGATCAATTGCCTCTACGCCTTGGTAAGTGTGAGTTGTGAGAGCATGATTGGATACACTGCCGATCTAGGGTGAATGCTTATATAATGCTGGAGTAATTACATGTTCTACGCATGTTTTACAAAGGTATCTCATGTATGGGTCTTCCATCTATTGAGGCGATGCCGTCAATAGGATGATGGTTCGGGTAGTTACTACCGTTGTACACGTATCTGGGGATTCATGTAGAGCGTGTAGATAAAATTTACTGCTTTTATGCATTCATTGGGAATTGGGCTGAAATGAATCTTCTGCAGGTACATAACAATGCTATCGTGTAGAACGTATTAGCTATGTATTTGAGAGATCGTTTGTATGCCACCGAATTCGTTGTTAGAAATTATTCATTTCATAAGTTTGTGAGAACGTACGGCACGTACATACATCATATTACTTGTGCATTTCATTCATGTCATGCATTCCTCCCCTTATAAATTGATTATCTCATTTTGATAAAAGTTGTATCACCTAAAATATGTTTCCCCGGGGTAATAAAAGAACTTTTGTTATATATGGCCTGCACGAAGCAGACCGCCTGTAAATCCACCGGAGGAAGAGCACCTCGACGTCCATTGGCCCTGAGGAAGCACCGCACCACGGACACCTTCTTGAGCGAGTTTGGCATGCCGACCTTGCTTTGGAGAGTGCTCCATGATGTGGGGTACCCAGAGGGTCAAGAGCCGGTGTACTCCTAGAATGAGAGCCAGTTAGCAGAGGATGGACTCATAGTGGTAGAGATCATGGTTCCTGCTCTCGGTGATGCTCCAGATTGGGATGGTTGGCACTTGGAGTTTGAGGGTCGCACTCCTGCTAAGGGTGCAGAGGGAGCAGCCTTCCGTGTCATCAGGGATATTATGAGCAGATTTCCCAGTGAGCTTGTAGCAGCTCTAGCTGGCACTTTTCCTAGGGATGATTCTTGTGATGCCATTTGGGTTCAGCCTCAGGGAAGCGCCTTGGTCAGAGGTCCAGCTGAGGGACAGGCTAGCGACAACCATTCTATGAGTGCTATGTTCACCGCCATCAGAGCGTATGAGGGTCTTGAGAGTACCTACTAGACTTTGACTAGCTTGCGTGGTCAAGATAAGCTCAAGGGGAGAAAGCAGAAGAAGAGACAGGCACGTGCTATAGCTAGTTTGCAGGAGCAGTTGGCTGATATGAACTTACAACGACACCAGGCGGTTGAGAGAGGTGATAGAGCTATGTAGCGGGTGCATATGTTGACTCAAGCCAACAACAATGCTGACTGCATGATTGGATAGTTGGTTCAGGAAAGGAATGAAGCCTGGGATGAGAGGGATCTTCTGCTGTAGAGGGTCGATGAGCTAGAGGAATACAACGGCAACCTGCACGAGGAGTTTCACGCGCTCTACAATAGGGTTGGCCCATATGCTCCACTAGACACTGCTGGCATGGACATCGACGATGACAACGAGGACAAGCCTGTAGTTTCACCTGGGGGCGATGGTGACGTCTCCGATCCCGATGATGGCCTCGAGGAGTAGGCTAGTTGCCTTGTGCTAGTATCTAAGTCCTATCGCAATGACCTTTCTTTTGTTGGCATGTAACCTAATGTGTTTTGCTTCGAACTTATGAGACTTGGCATGTGGTTGGAACTTGATTAAGAATGTGATATCTGAATGCATAAAAGTCCAGTGTATGTATGCTGGCAATTTGGTTGTATGGACGTGATGTTTGCTGTTGAAGTAATTTGATTAAGTGATGTTGTTTTGATTGGGATGCAATTGTTGTGCCTCTATTTTATTGTATGAATTTATTCTCTCTAGTAAATTTAGTACGGCATAATTTTTCCTTCACTCGCAATTATTACAGCTTCACTCAATCATTACTTGTTGCTGAAATATGCAGATGACAAACACTTGCCGAACCACGTATGAGGCCACTGAGACCGGTGCTAACGGTGTGGGGACCGGTAGTGGTGGTGGAAACCACGGCAACAACAATGAGCCTCCCCATGAACCGCATTTGCCACCTCCTCCCCCGTTTACCCCTGAGATGTTCCTCGCATAGTTGCTTGAGAGTCAGCGCAACGTGGAACAATCCCAGAAGAACATGGAGGATTTTCTGTGCACCATCACCAACAACGTTCAACGCGGTAACAATCAGGGTGGTGGCATTGGAGTGAACCAATATAGCAGCTTCAAAGATTTTATGGACACCAGGCCGCCAATATTCAAGGAAGCAACAGAGCCACTCGATGCTGAGGAATGGATCAACACCATGGAAGATAAATTCCATGTGTTGAGGATGACTGAGGTGTTGAAAACAGAGTATGCTGCACTTCAGTTGCAAGGACCAGCAGGAATGTGGTGGAAGCACCATCGCACCACCTTCCCTCCAAATGCTCAGATTTTGTGGAGAGAGTTTGCTGAGGCCTTCCATGGAGTTTATATTCCACCCGGGCTGACCGAGATGAAGTTGGGATAGTTCTTGGCATTGAATCAAGGCACCAAGACCGTGACGCAATATTTGCATGCCTTCAACAACTTGTGTCGTTATGCTCCCGACATGGTTGACACAGATGCTAAGAGAATCGCCAGTTTCAAGAGGGGACTCAATCCAAAAATGATGAAGCATGTGAGTACCAACAACCGCGTCAGATTCAATGACTTCATCAGCGACTATCTGAAGCAGGAGAAGAATAACAATGCCAGCACCGCAGCCAAGACACGCAAGAGAGCCCTTGAAGGTGGTCCGTCCCAAGCTAGAGCACCTATGGGAGGTCATCCTCCATATCGCCCATCGGCACCTGGCGCTAGGTTCAAGCCACCACAGCAGAGATGTCAGAATTTTTGTGGACCCCAAAAGCCTTACAAGATGGCAGTACAGCCCAACAAGACAGCCGCAACTGCGGTACAAGGCAGTTCCAAGGGAGCTGTGGGATCTACTGGAACAGTGAGGGGACCCTGCTATAACTATGATCAACCCGGCCACTTCTCGAGGTTTTGTCCATATCCACCCAAGAAGAAGCAGCAGACTTATAATGCTAGGGTGCATAGTATGACTGTGGATGAAATTCCTAAGGGAGAGCCCATCACTGCTGGTAAGTTTCCTGTCAACGAAAACCCTACAGTTGTTCTATTTGATTCTAGATCATCGCATTCTTTTATGAGTCAAGCATTTGCACAGAAACATGAACAACTATGCATAGAATTGGGTTATGGTTATCGTATAAGTTCAGTAGGGGCTGATGTTTTGACCAACTGGATGGTTCGAGGGGCAACCCTTGAATTAGGTAGCAGGAAGTTCCGAGTGAACTTGATAGTTATGCCTAGACTAGTTTTGGATGTCATTATAGGGATGAATTGGATGAAGGATTGGGGAGCAGTCAAAGATACTAGAAGTCGAGTACTTACCCTTAAGGATCCCCTGGGTGAGGGTACTTTCCAGGTACCATTGCCTCGGAGAATAGACCTTATAAGTGTGACATGTGCTACGGCAGTCATTCCTATTCATCAGATTCTGGTAGTGTGTGAGTTTCCGGATGTATTCCTGGATGAGCTACCTAGTCTTCTGCCGGATAGAGAGATTGAGTTTGGAATTGAGTTAATCCCTGGAACAGCTCCAATTTCAAGGGGACCCTATCGGATGCCTCCCGATGAATTAGCTGAGCTAAAGAAGCAACTAGAAGATTTATCGAAAAGGGGGTTTATCCGGCCAAGCAAGTCTGAATGGGGATGTCCCGCCTTGTTTGTGAAGAAGAAGAAAGAGGGCACGTTGAGAATGTGCGTAGATTATAGGCCACTTAATGTTGTAACCATCAAGAATAAGTATCCCTTGCCACATATTGATGTTCTGTTTGACCAGTTAGCCAAGGCTAAGGTGTTCTCAAAAATAGATTTGAGATCCGGTTATCATTAGATCAAGATTAGGCCACAAGATATACCGAAAACTGCTTTTTCCACCAGATACGGGTTGTATGAGTATCTTGTCATGTCCTTTGGCTTGACAAATGCTCCTGCATACTTTATGTTTCTAATTAATATAGTTTTCATGCCAGAATTGGATAAGTTCATGGTCGTGTTCATCAATGACATTCTAGTGTACTCCGAGAACAAGAAGGATCATGAAGAGCATCTGAGAATTGTCTTGACCAGACTTAGAGATCATCAACTGTATGCTAAGTTTAGCAAATGCAAATTCTGGTTGAAGAAAGTTCCTTTCCTTGGTCATATTCTGTCAGAAAATGGAGTTTCAGTCGATCCAGGTAAGGTGCAAGAGGTTATGGATTGGAAAGCACCGACCATAGTTCCTGAGATTAGAAGTTTCTTAGGACTAGCTGGTTATTACCGTTGCTTTATACCAGACTTCTCGAAGATTGCCAAACCTATGACAAGTCTGCTATAGAAGGATCACAAGTTTGTGTGGACAAAAGAGTGTGAAGCAGCTTTCCACACTTTGTGGAAACTATTGACCACTGCTCCTGTTCTAGCATAACCAGATATCGAGAAACCATTTGATGTGTTTTGCGACGCATCGAAAACTGGATTGGGCTGTGTTCTTATGCAAGAAAGGAGAGTCATTGCTTATGCTTCACGTCAATTGAGAAAACACGAGGTCAACTATCCAACACATGATCTTGAACTTGCTGCAGTGGTGCATGCCCTAAAAATTTGGAGACATTATCTACTTGGTAATGTGTGCAATATTTTCATGAATCACAAGAGTCTTAAGTACATCTTTACCCAACCAGAGCTGAACATGAGACAGCGCAGATGGTTGGAATTGATCAAGGATTACAACTTGAATGTGCAATATCATCCTAGAAAAGCCAATGTAGTGGCAGATGCTTTGAGCAGAAAGTCACATTACTTGAATGTGCAGCCATTACTTGAAGATGGGTTTGATCTGATGCATCCTGCTATGTTACATAGTATTTAGATTAGTTGCTCTTTGGAAAGTAAGATAATCGAAGGCTAGAAAACCAATAAGGGAATATTCCACATCAAAGAGAAAATCAAAGAAAAGTCGTCTCAGCACTTTAAAGTGGATGAACAGGGCATGTTGTGGTTTGACGACCGTCTTGTGGTTCCCAAGGATTGAGAGCTTAGGAATAAACTCATGGATGAAGCTCACCTTTCTAAGCTATCTATCCATCCTAGAAGTAGTAAGATGTATCAAGAACTAAGACCTCGTTATTGGTGGACCAAAATGAAGAAAGAAATTACAGCATATGTTGCCAGATGTGACACATGTTGTAGAGTGAAAGCTATTCATATGAAACCTATCGGTATGTTGCAACCCTTGTCAGTCCCTAGTTGGAAGTGGGACGATATAAGTATGGATTTTATCTCAGGTTTGCCCACTACTCAAAAGGGACATGATTCGATTTGGGTAATTGTGGACTGTCTTACCAAGACCGCTCATTTCTTGCCTGTCAAAACAGAATATCGACCACCTCAATATGCCGAGAAGTATATCACAGAAATTGTGAGGTTGCATGGTATACCAAAGACCATAGTATCTGATAGAGGCTCATAGTTCATGGCTCACTTTTGGGAACATTTACACAAAGGCTTAGGAACTAGTTTGTTTCGTAGTACCGCTTATCATCCTTAGACAGATGGTCAGACTGAACGAGTGAATGCTGTTTTGGAGGATATGTTAAGAGCCTGCGTATTGTCTTCTAAAGGATCATGGGAGTCATGGTTACCATTAGCTGAGTTTTCTTATAATAATATTTATCAAGAAAGCATCAAGATGGCTCCATTCGAAGCTTTGTATGGCAGAAAATGTAGAACACCATTGAATTGGGTCGAGCCTAGAGATAGAAGGTATTATGGCATTGACTTTGTAGAAGAAGCCGAGAAGAAAGTTCATATTATTCAGCAAAATATGAAGGCGGCCCAATCACGTTAGGAAAGTTATGCAGACAGAAGAAGGAGACCCCTTGTGTTTGAAGTTGGTGACTATGTTTATCTGAAGGTCACGCCAATGAAGAAGAAAAGGTTCGGAGTCTGAAGAAAGCTTGCCGCTAGATTCGTAGGACCATACAAGATCTTGGAACGAAGAGGTTCGGTAGCCTACAAGTTAGAGTTACCTAAGACAATGAGTACCGTTTTCCCAGTTTTCCATGTATCACATCTCAAGAAATGTTTGCGTGTTCCGGAGGAAAGAATAGAACCTCGAGGTATCCAACTCAAATCAGATTTGGTGTACCATGAACAACCGGTCCGTGTTTTAGACACTAAAGAACGTGCTACTCAGAATAGTGTGGTGAAAACATACAAGATACAGTGGGATCATCATGATGAGGGAGATGCAACTTGGGAAACGGGAGAGTATCTACAAAAAGCTTATGAAGATTTTTATAACAAATGGTTCGTAACCCAAATCTCAGGATGAGATTTTTATAAGGGGGGAGGACTGTAACACCCCAGTGTTATGCCAGCATTTAGGCACTGCAAATCATGCATATCATGCATCATCAAGCATCCTAATCATACATGCCTAATCATGTAAATAATAACTGAAACACTGCTTCGAAACATACAAAACAGGCTTGTGAAACGTAAATGATGCATACACTTGTTAGAGTTGTTTTGCCCTGATTATGCTTGCTAGGTTAGTAGAACTTGTTTGGCAATGATTGTAAATCATCTAGAATTATTTAGCATAATTTTTGGAGCAAAGTTTGTATTCAAATTATTGCAAAATTTTGCCTTAAAAATAATTCCCCAAAAATTAGGGTTTTGAGTTAAAATTGACTTTGATTTTATAATTCAAAATCTAGATAGAATTGGACTTTGGTTATAAAAGCAAAGTTGTAGAGAATTAAATTCTAATCAACTTTCATTTTTGGTACATTTTCAAAAGATATCATTTTCTTGCTCAAAATGATATTTGAAAACTAGTATTTGAAAATCTCTTGAAAACATAATTTGAAAAAGGCTTTTCTTATTTTGCGGGCCGCCGCCTCGCTTCTCGACCCACGGCTGAAGCCGGCCCAGCGAGCCTCCCGCAGCGCCACGCGCCTCGCCTTGGCCCAGCCCAGCCCCACGCGCGTCTGGCCTGCTGACCGCGCTGCGTCGCGCCGTTCGCCCGCGCCGCGTCCCAACCACGGCAGAGCACGCCCACCGCGTGGCGCCCATGCGCTGTCAACGCCGCCGCGCGTCGCAGCTGGCCTGTGTCCGCTCCCATGCGCCCGCCTACACCTGCCGACCGCGCTGCGCTCCTCTCCACCCCATCCTGCCTGCTCTCTTGCTCTCCCGTGCTCGCCCCTCCTCCCGCGCGCAGCCAGCTCGCCACCGAGCGCCACCACAGCCCGCCAGGTGAATTCGCCACCCCTCCTCCACCACGGCCAGCAATCAAGCACCAGCAGCTCCGCCTTGCTCTCCGGCACTTGGTGCTCACGATTGTGCCATCTTTTGAGCCTAGGTAGCGCATTCTCGTGATTCGTCGACGTCGGCCATGGCGCCACCGTGCTCGGCCGCCATGGAACTCCCCCTTCCTCCCCTTCTCCACCCTGCCTAGCTGCCTGCTCGCATTCGCCAACTCTTTGCGAACCCCGTGTGCTCGCCCGCTTGCCCTAACATGGCCGGCAGCGACCGCCGGCCCGCTGGCCGAGCCACGCCGCCGTGGCGTCTCGACGCCGGCGTGAACCCCCTTTGCCTCGGCCGAGCTGGGCCAAGTGGCCGTGGGCCAAAGCCCCTGTTAGGCCGCCGCTCTTTCCCTTCGCTCGGACCGCGCAGGCCGAGTGTGGCCGTGGGCCAGCTGGTTCCCACGGGCCGGCCTAGTAGCAATAGGATGTTTTATTTTCAGTTTTTCTTTATTATTTGAAAAGAGAAATGATTTGGAAAATGTTTGGATACTCAAAATTGCTCCAAATCTGTTGAAATAAATTTTTCTAGGTTCCTTATCACCAGGTCTACTTGGGAAAATTATTGCATGTCATTTTTGAGATACTTTTCTGTAGAACTTTATTTAATCATGGATATTGCTGATAACTTGAAAAATGTGTAGAAAAACCTATAAGCTTCAGAAAAATATGATTTCCAAGTTTATGTAATGTACTTCCTAGGAAAAATATGTGTCATGCATGTGCTGAAGAAAAATTTTGAGGTGTAGTTCAAGTGCCTTTAATGGCTGATTTTTGTTATTTTTGCTAGAGAACAAACTTTGTATAAAACATGCATGGGATAATTTTGGTACAGTGATTG